>NC_056726.1:1360467626-1360517626 GCF_019279795.1 Protopterus annectens
AAAAACCTTGCTTACTTACTGGTTTTACGAGTTAATATTAAGCAACATGTGAGCACTAAAGGAGCCCTTGAACTGAGGCTGGTTTCTGAAGCCAAGATGATCAAAAATCCTTTAGCTATATTGGAAAACTAAAACAAAACCTTGCATTCTTCTAAAGTTATTAATAATGACAGCTCCCATTCCAAACCAATAAACATTGCCAATATCCCTGCAAACAAATTCAGTGCCAACTTGACCTCGAGACTTTTGTCCAAATCCCTTACTCTTAAGATTGGTTTCAGAAAGTATTAACCAAGACCAAAATACTTCCTGCATGGGACTTGACAATATACCTGGTTGCCTAACATGCCTTTGCAGGCATACTCAAACTGTTTAACCCAAGATGAGCTACTTGTTTTGTCCCTGGTAAGTAGCACACTGCAGTAGTAATGTCCCTGCTTAAGGCTGGCCTTACAACTGACCTGGGTAATTACAATATTACAAGCCACATCTGCAAAGCCATGGAATGTATTGTATTTATTTAACATTTGTTTACCAGGAAAGTCCGACCGGGAAACTATGCCCATTTTCAGCAGAGGCCTGGGGAGAATTCCAGAGAATATACAGTTATTTTGAAAACAGAAATATAAACTTTGAAATGGAACAAAATTTATACAGGTGGAGATGGGCTCCAGAGAATATGCTACTAGTTTCGAATACATACAGAAATATTTGCCTTGAATGCAAACAAAAATATATACATAGTGTGAACCCTTCAGAACATTGATTTTCACATGATATTGTAATGCAAGGATACAAATAAAAAATTTGATTTGTAGTCGTATGAAAGTGAAGGTGTATGATCAATTCTCTGAGAAACTGTAGGAGCTCATTTAGAATAAATCAAAAATCTGATTTTAGTTAGTTTTGTTAAATTGGGAGGTAAGTGGGAAGATTAGGAATTTAGTCAGGAGTGGAACATGAGCAATGTCATTTGTTAGTGAGGTAGTCTTTAAGTAGTTTCTTGAAATTAGTTAGATTGACCATAATTGATATATGCTGGGGATAGCATTCCAGAGTTTGGAAATGTAGTTGGATTATAGGGAGTCACCAGCATTGTTTGTTTTGGAGATGTGCAAAAGAGGTTTATTAGAGGAGCAGAAGACCTGGGTGCTAGAGTATGGCTGTAGCAGTTTCTGTAGTGCAGGGATTTTCTCATTAGTAAATTAGCTTATGAGTGTTAATTTGGGTGAAGGTGAGAAGGTTGGGTACCTCCAACCAGTTTAGTTGTTAGGCTGAGCAATGGTGGGTTTGGTGGGTTGAGTTTGTTGTGAACTTTGCTATTTTATTGTAGCAAGCCTCCAGTTTAGCTAACTCAATTTTCTTTATGTTGGTGAAGATAGGGGAAGCGTATATCAAGGTGGGGAGTAAATTTTTTTTGATATAACCTGTCTTGTAGCTTTAGTGAGGAAAGATGTAATTCTATAAAAGGAATCTAATTTCATGTGTGTCTTTTTTTAATGGTTTGTGCTTGTTTGTTGAATTTCAAGTTGTTAATTTCTAAACCTAATAATTTGGTTTGGGAAACTGTTGTAATGGCAGTATTGTTTGAGGAGAGTACGTGGCATGAGCGTGAGGAGTCTGAGGATTTACTGGGCACGAAGAGCATTAGCTTAGTTTTATTTGGATTAAGAATCAGTTGTGCATCAGATAGCAAAGATTCCATGGAAGAGAAGGCCTGCTGTGTTGCCAGTTTGAGTTGTTGCAGCACAGATGGAGAGTGGAGTCTATCTGCTTACTGAGCAATGGTGGAAAGATGGGTAGCAGAATTAAGTTATTTGGAAAATATGCTAAATAGAATAGGACTTTAGATTAAGCCCTATGGGACCATCATGGAGACTGGTAAGAGATGAGAGGTCCTACTGCTATTTAGCAGCTTGTTGGTGGTCAGTCAGGTAGCTGTGGAACCAAGCGAGAGATGAGTGACTTTTAAGGGAGGTGAGTTCAGAGAAGAGTTTCTGGTGGGAAATGGTGTTAGTAAAGCTTAGGAGGGCAGTTGTGGTACTGTGGTTGGGACTGAACCCATGTTCTGTATTTCAAAGGAGATTTTTAGATGCAATATAGTCAAATAGTTTGGTGTATATACATTTTTCTAGTATTTTGGCTGGGAGGGGGATAGAATCACTGAGTCTATAGTTTGAGAGCTCTGTAGAATTCCCTTCTTTGTGGAGTAGTTATGTAGGATATTTTCCAGAGGAGAATAATTTAGTGTTCTGAGATGGAATGGTTGTAAGGATTGAGATATTGAAGGAGATGGTGTTAGTTTGAGGAAATCTGAAGGTTATTTTATCAGCTGTGAGTGAGGTAGGTTTGAGGCTGCAGAAGAGTTTATAGTGTTTTTAATTGGCTTAAAAGAGAAGGAGTTTGGTTTCTATAGGTAATGTTCAGGTGGTTAGTGGAGATTTACAGAAGTTCTTTGAGAGTGAAAGTATGGAATTGGTGGCTATATTCCCATTGGTACTAGTGATTGATGGAGACTGTGTTAATGGCTGGCTTGGTTGAAGGAGGTTGTTTATGGCAGACCAGAATTTTTGTGGGTGATTGTAGTGTTTTAGTTGGGTATTGGTGTAAACATTATTTTTAGTCTAATTTGACCACGATTTTAGCTTTGTTTCTAAGATTATGGTATTTGTCGAGTTTGGATTGGATTTTGTTTTCATTACATTGTGCCCGGGCTATATATCTCTTGTAGAGTTTTGGTTTCTTTTGTTAGCCAGGGGACGTACTGAGGTTTGACTCTTGCAGTTCTACTTGGAGATAATTTGTTTAAAATGTTGAAGGTATTGTTAAAGTAGTCCAATGCACTAGCCAATGGTAGGGTTTTGAGTGGGGTCCACTTAGCAAGAGATTAAATGTTTCATTGCAAGTCTTCTGTTTCAAATTTGTCAGTAGTTGGTGTTTCTGGGGGATGCAGACATCATCTGAGTAGATGTATGGGAGGTGATTACTGATGCTGTCAGGGAGGCAGCCTGATTGGAAGGTGTGAAATGTTTATTAGCTAGTATCCAGTTAAGAATAGATTCTTTTTTGGTGGCTTTGCTCATTCTAGTTGATATGTTGGGTGAAGCCATGGAGGTTTATGAAATTGGTGGGGCTTTTGGAGTTGCAGGTGTGCCAATCTAGATTAACATCAACCCATTATTATGGTTTCTTGCGGATGTGTTATTGATACATAGAGTAAATCCTTATTTATAGCAAGGTTATTGCCAGGAGGAATATAAATACCTATGATGGTGAGGTATGTTTTTTTTTTTGGGGGGGGGGTATTTCTATTTTAAATATTTCAGTGTTATTGAAAGGTGGGTATTTATATTCTAAGCTTTCTAGTTTGAGATTGGTTTGATAAAGAATGGCTACAACCCCTCTGCACTTATTTGTTCTGTCTATAGGGTCTATATTACGAAGTACAATGATAAAAAAGAGCAATGCTCTTTTATTAAACACTAAAAGTCGAAAGCACTTTTATGACAAACATACGGAACAGCGACCCCCCCCCCCGGGGAAAAAATCTCTGGGCCGTTTTCCAGACTTTGCCATTTCCTCCACTGTGGTGTGATTTTGGAGTTGGTATATTTTATGTGGGGGGGGTGTTGGGGAGTACAGCCCTCAACATCAGGGATGTGGGGGATAAAGTCCCCACTTTATTTTGTTTGGATTTTTTTTTGTTTTCCCCTCCCCTTGGGAAAAAAAATGCTGTTCTGTGTTCGACATTTTATTGCTTTTGGATTTCAGTGTTTGATAAGAATGTTTGCTCTTATCGTTCAACATCATGATATAGACCCTGTCTATATATGTTGTACCCTGGAGATTACATTTTCTTTTATATCTGGGTTTAGCCAGGTGTCTGTTAGTACAGCGATGTCTGGCAGAGATCATATATTTTATTGCGGATGGTTCTTAAGTTTGTTAATTAGTAGGATGTCTGATCCATGGTTATTCTGAGAGTATGGGGAGTTGGATAGTTGTGTAAAAGTTTTAGGTCCAGGGTTTAGGCGGATTGTCTCTACAGAGGTTTAATTGAGTTGTAAGTTTTGGGAGAAGGCTGGAGAATTTTGATAAGTTTATTTATATTGAAAGAAGTATGAGATTTTGTAATAGGGTGGGTGTATTTATGTTGGAAGTACCTGAAGTGATAGGTATTGTAGAGGTTGGGAGTGATATATTTATATTTAAAGGGAGTGGTAATGTATGGAGAGTGTGAGGGAGTGTAGTGGTAGAAGAGGGAGTGCCGTTGGGTATTTGGGTGTGGTATGAAATTAAGTAGTTGGTTAGGCTTAGAGAGATAAAGGTGGTATATAATGATGCCATTTGTACGTGTCTGATATTGTGGGGTTTCATGGTGGCTAAAGGAAGTTGTGAGTTGTGGTTTGTTTTGAATGTAGTTTAGGAGAGTAGGAGGTAAAAAGAGTAGTAATATGTGAAGACTTGTCAGCCCAGCTGGATAGTGGTGTAATTTGTGAATAGCAATATAATGTGTATGCTTGCCTTAAAAATGTAAGAAAACTACATGTTCTGTACTGAGCTTCAAGATTGTAACTACAGTGGACCCTGCTGGAAAAAGAGCAGAAATATGTATAAACTCTATGCCTATGTAAATGTATGTTTCATAGTAGAAATTGGGATATACAGAGTTAACTTGCAAGAAGAGAAGTAAAGAGTTTTACGATGCGTTATAAAGTCAGTTTGTTAGATTTTATGAATATAAATCTGAAATTAATTATGTTGTAAATATGCTGAAAGAAAAGGCTTGCTTAAATGTAGAAACAAAGTTTAAGTAATATGTGATCAGCAGTCATACTAAATGACCATGGCTTGGAAAAGGAATCTGCTGAATGGACATTCTTCCCTTACAGACTCAAAACAGGATGTATGCAAGAGCAAAAATACAAAATCTGCTTTTAAAGAATGGACATTTTTCCCTTACAGACTCAAAACAGGATGTATGCAAGAACAAAAATGCAAAATCTGCTTTTAAAGAACAATGACCTGTTATTTTGCATGGAAAAACAGGATGGCACAAGAACAGATGTTTTTTTATACAAAGATCCAAATAAAATACAGGATGTTCACACTGTCAGAAAAGCTGATCTCTGACAATGTGTTTTCTCAAAAATGTTTTTCTTCATAAAAAACAGGATATGCTTATCAGCATTGACATAAGAACACATGTTTCTATACACAGATTCAAATAGAATACAGACAATGTGTTTCCTCAAAAATATGTTTTTCTACATGGACATCAGGACACTGTTACAGGATATTCACACTGTCAGAAAAGCTGGTCTCTTACAAGACATTGTTAAACAAGGAAGTTTAGTATTGTTTCTACAGGATAAGCAATTCTCCAAAATATGTTTATGCATGACTAAAAAGAGTATATAAAGAGCTGTATAAATCCAGTTGTTTAGGGGTATGGTAGGAACACATTTGGTGTTCTGAGGTAAATGTTATATCTCTCACATCATCTGTACTATATGAGAAGTAAAGTTGGAACAGTACTTTTAAGCTGCAACGTGGTTTTGTTTGATTTATTATAAAAAGTTCTTTGTTACTGCTCTTTAAAGTTGATGCTGCAAAGTATATTCTCTCATCAGTGTATATTCTGCAAGTTTCTGTATGCAACAGACTGTGAATGCAAATATAATCAGACTTTGAATTTTAGCAGAATCCAGCCAGCAAGACTGAGTGTCATAAGAACACTGCAAATCCATCACACCAAGCAGTAAGCAGCTCCATGTAATTTTTTCAAGTTTATCTCAAGCGAAGAGATAGGATGTCTAGGCTAGGGGCTTCTTTCTATTGTCTGGAAACAGAAGTAATTACAGGTTTCCAAGGTAATTTGTATAACTTCCAGTTACCGGCAAACTTCTAAGAGAGAAGTATTTTTCAGAGACATGTTAAATTCTGTTGGTATCTGTTTAGTCTGAGAACTAGATGCAAGTGTCATATAGTGATACCATCTAGCTAACCCAGCAGTAATGTGTATTATTAACTTAAAAACCATTTCAGAGAGAACGAGAGAGTGCATTTTGTAGGTTGTTCTGGACTTAACTCACAAGCACTTGCTTTGCTCTGTAAGACTTAGGTCTTCGTATCTCCCTTAGAGAAAGATAGGAAAATAGTCATATCAGTCTAGATGTTTACTGCATTTGAGACTGGCCTACTATGTTTTAAAATATTTCCCATGTTTCTGAACTCTATTGTCACTGTGCTGAGTTAGAGTATTGTCTTGTGCTTTTATTATTTATTAAATATATTTAAACCTTTTAATTGTGGCTGATTTTGTGTAGAGCTATTTAAGTTCTTCGAGTACTTGCATGTATTTGCTGATACTGTACAAGCCACTCCTAAATAGCCTTAGCCTTGGTCATACTTACTGTTTGAATAACAGCAACATTACACAGTGGAATTGGTCACCCTTTGGGAGGGGCCTTATAGTAGCTGATAAGTAGAGGTTCTGGTGTCAGTTGGTACTACCTTAGTCTGGGCAGAAGAGTGCATAGCTAGTTAATCTATGCCAACCTTCCCCAGGTGTGTGTTGGTGTATAAATCAAATCTCAAAGCATGTATTTGTGTCAGCTACTTGGGGAGGGACATGAAGCACCGGTATGTGTAGCAGCTACTTGGGGAGGGACATGAAGCACCGGTTGGACAGAGTGCTGGGAGGACTTGACTTGGAACCCTGGTTAAAGACTCCACTCTATAGCTGTGCCAGTGGAGAGTCTTATTGGGGATCTGGGGGGACAGCGTGAGAGGAACCGGCCCCAGACTGACTGTGATCTCTGGTGTTAAGGGAAATTGTACTTTAGTGTGTGTATGTACTGTTCATTCTCCCACTGTGCACGTCCCTCAGAGGCTTGAGACTCCTTGATTACTGGGCCAGTGCACAGGCATCACATAATTATTTTGGGTATAGTATAGAAGTGGGAGCAGTGTGTGTAATGTGAATTGGTGGAAATGTTATGGTTAATTAGGTGTGGGTGTGTTAATTGTGTGCGTTGATTTGGTGGAGGTAATTGGTGGGAGTGTGTAGTGTGAAATAAGTTTAGGAGTAGTGGGGTGGTTGGGATTTGGGGGTAGGGGAGCAGAGTGAGCCCAAGCATAGCGAGGGTGAATGGAGTAGGCATAGCCAGCCCAGCAGTGAAACAGTAATTCCACAGGTCAGTGCCAGTGTTCCTGTTTTAATAGGATGGCAATAGTGTTTAGGCTTATATAAATATAAAGTTTGAAGCTTAAAGTTTGTGGTAACCTTTTGTAAAATAACATTGTTATGACACTCTAGCACAGGTCACTGGAATTGCCTGGCTGGAATATAAATTGTAGGGCTTGCATCAAAAAGAATAAAAACTTTGAACAATGTCTGTAACACAGTTTAGTGGGGTAGTGGTTGCAGGTTTTCCAAGTGACTATTTGGGGCTGTGATGCTGCGAGACGGACTTTATTGTCTGCAGAAGAGTTGTTAAAGAAGCCAACAGTTTTGTACTGGCTCAATGGGAAAAGGAGCGTACCATGTGCTAGTTATAAAAAAAAAAAAAAAGGGGGGGGGTACCTAGCAATGCTGCGCCAGCTAGTGTGCATGCCACCCGGGAGAAAAATATCCAGTAAAAATTGATAGTTTTGACAAACTCTGGGGAATAATTTACATTTACTGCTTTGAAATCTTTTCTTGAGGAGTGGTCGTAGTAATGAGGTGGGACAAGAAGGGTGCCCTTGTTGTGGCTCTGACTGCTTGGTAGAGTTCTGTTACAATACTTGTAACATGAACAAGACTATAAAAAGATTTAAAGAGTTGGTTAGAGGGGGATCCTTTAGTATACTTTGACTATTAGATTAACTACAGATCTGAACAGACATACACCATCACAAGTAGTAAATATGCAGCAACACTTTTGAGCCTTTTCTCATGCACCAAGTACTGTTATCTCCTGTACCATGTACTGTTATCTCCTGTACCATGTACTGTTATCTCCTGTACCATGTACTGTTATAAGTTCACTACGCAAGTGTTAAGCACTTATTTTATATATACCATAGACAAAAATATCTTAGTCCAGTACTGTAAGGAACACAACTCCACTATATAGCTCAGTTACAAGAAATGCCTTTATCTGTGCTAGTGGTTGACTGAAAACTTTTTTTTAACACAGAGCTTGTTTGCCCTTGCATCCGTTAGTCTATTTCCTCAGTTTGCAACTAATGCTGTAACAACATGCTGGCTACAAAGTTCACAATAATAAAATATAGCCTAGTTTCTTATATGTAGCTGATCTGTACTTCAGAGATTAATTGAATACAAGTAATAACCCTAGCAGTTGCTTGAAAGATGCCACATTACCCATATAACTCGTATTTTCATCAGACCAGCAGGTTTAAAGATAGTACTGTAACATTGCACCAGCTAATTACACATACAATCTTAATGAAAAACAGGTTGAAAAATACTACATGTATGTTGTCTTCATAAATGATTGTTAAAAACAGATATAATTATGGGACTTGCATGAAGTGCACACTGTACAAGGGATGTGTAGGGATATTGGCAAGAAAGTGTTTTAAAAATTACGCTCTTTTGACTGACCTGGATTAACAGGTTTAGTCCAGAAGTTACAGGAGGAGGGGGCTGGCTGCTGGTAGGATACCTGAATTGAGTGGTGATGACCCATGGGATAACTGAAATTAATAAGAGCCAGCCCACCCACTGAAAATGCAATCAGTGAAACTGTAATTCCACAGGTCAGTGCCAATGTTCTCGTTTTAATAGGAAGGCAGTAGTGTTTAGGCTTAAATAAATATGAAGCTTGAAGCTTAAAGTTTGTGGTAACCTTTTGTAATATTATGACACTCTACTACAGGTCACTGGAATCTCTTAGCAGGATGATAAATTGTAGAAGTTGTGTCAAAAAGAATAAAAGCTTTGTACAATATTCGAAACACAGTTTAGTGAGGTAGTGGGTTACAGTTTTTCTAAGGGGCTATTTGGGGCTGTGAAGCTGCGGGCTAGACTTTAATGTCCGGTTTACTGTTCTATGATTGCAGAAGAGTAGTTAAACACGCCAATAGTTTTATATCAGCTCAGTTGGGCAAAGAGCATACCACATGATAGTAAAAAATGGGGGGAGGGTACCTAGCAGTGCCACCCAGCTAGTGTGCACACCACTTGAGAAAAAAATCCAATAAAAATTAATTGTTTTGACAGTTAAAACTCTGGGTAATAACACACATTTATTGCTTTGTAAGCCTTTCTTGAGGAATGGTCATAGTAATGAAGTGGGACAAGAAGGGTGCCTGTGTTGTGGCTCTTATTGCTTGTTAGAGATCTGTTACCTTACTTGTAACATGAATGGGAATTTACTACTTTGAAAGCCTTTCTTGAGGAGTGGTCATAGTAATGAGGTGGTCCAATAAGGGCGCTCTTGTTGTGGCTCTTATTGCTTGAAATCTGTTACCTTACTTGAACGAGAGTAGAGAGCACAATGCACAAGGGATATGTAGGGATATTGGCAGGAAATAGTGTGTTTTATAACTGAGCTAAACTATAATGAGAGGAATATTAGACTTGTTCCCAACAGTCTTGCTTTATGAAAAGTTGATCCTGTCTGTACCCACTCAGTTTCAGATTAAACAGAGATTGTTGACAGTAGACATGTAATCCACATGGCATATCTTGACCTAATCAAGGCCCTCAACACTAGTCCCCATGCTGACATTCTATAGAAGCTAAATGCTTTAAATATCAACCCATATGTGGTAAGATAGACAGTAAACTGGCAGAACCCACACAGGCATGATTTACAGGTGCCTCATCAGAAAGTATAAAAGTTACTAGTGGAATCCTTCAGGGATTGGTACTGGAGCCCCTTTTCAGCATTTCTTGCATTTCCGAGCGAGAGCCAAGACCTCTGGCTGACAAAGTTTGTAGATGACTGCAAAGTGGGAGTTAAGTTGCCTTTTGACATCAGATCCCTCCAGAATTAACTCGGTGGTAAACCCACATTATACTTAATGCTAAAAGGTACAGCATCATCTCTTTTGGTAGACAACTCCTTCCATTACCATATTGTATTAACACATTACAAAAAGAGCTAGGGACTTGGGTTGATAACTCTGTCACTCTCTCTTGACCATCATGTGACCTAAATCATCAGGAAATCTTTTATTTAGTGTAGCGAATTGCCGAAGGAATATAATCGATCTACAAAGGTGATCGCTCCATTATACTCTGTATTGATCAGATCAATTGAGTACAGCACTGCCTTTGGGATGTATCTCACTAAGCCTACCAAGCAATTAGAAAACCTCAAAAGTTTGTATCTAAAAAGATCATGGACCTAAATTCCCTGAACTACAAAGAGGTTGACAGCTCTGTCTCCATTTAGTGTACTATACACTTTTGAGTGGAGCTGTCTATCTCACTTACTGCTCCATGTGAGACTTGGGTGTCCTGGAACTCCTGTATTTTTGCAAGTCCAATATCTCCAGCAATACTAGAACCAGGGACCTAAATCTTTACCAACAGATAAAACATGTTGGAGGGACACATTTATAACCCAGCACTTCCCAAATGTCTGGACTAAACTTTCCTGCACATTAAGTAGTGCAACTTGATATCTTCCTTTTAAATATTACCCAGATGACTAGATGGGTATCTAAAACATTTACTCTGAGATTGATTGGTATGGCTTTCATAAAGAAAGGAGGTGTGGTGTTGGGGAGGATACTGGCATGGTGTAAATGGTTATAAAATTCTGTGGCTTTGGAATATCTATGTATATATAAGCAATGTCTGCAACAAAGCCATCTGATAATCCAAAAGACTATTGGCTTGAAATAGCACTTCCCAGCTAGGCAAACAACCAAAACAAACAAGAGACCAGAAGATGAACACATTATTACAGCAAGTTTTTTTCATTAAGGCAAGTGCTGCAGTAAGAAAACCGTAATTACACTGTATTTGTAAAGTTTAGAAAATGTAACTCAAGTCATCTTCATCAATCTGCAAAGGAACAAATTAGACCTGCAGTCAGTATGCCCAAGCAAATGAGCAGGCACTCGTGACCTAAACACTGTATGGCAAGTACAAAAGTAGGACAAATGTCTCATCAGATAAACTATATCCCATGGTTCAGGCAATGGCAGTGCTTTATAGACAACTTCAACTCCTGTTGATGGCCAGATTGCTAAAATACCATGTCTGCATCCCAGAGGATAACTATATCCCATGGTTCAGGCAATGGCAGTGCTTTATAGACAACTTCAACTCCTGTTGATGGCCAGATTGCCAAAATACCATGTCTGCATCCCAGAGGAATATCCTAATGTATAAGGAAGAAAATGTGAACTGATGTCGAGTTGTCTCCTGTTACAGTTTCCTTGATATCAGTGAGTCAACCAACAAGTAAATCTCTGCATGACCATTAAGTTATGCTGATGCGAAGACCTTTGCAAAGCCATAGATGAACAACCCACAGTGGCTGCAAGTTTCTTAGCACTGTCTACATAAGTTTATAGACTGAATTCATGAATCCACATGTCTCTTAGCACCTGTTACCCCCTACATTGACAGGCTGGTGTTCCATACAGACATCTAGCCTTTGAGACCACACTCAGGAGTTCATGAATTGACTATTCATACTGCTGTTTTTACCTGCAGTGGCCTGGCCTTTCAGGCTTGTCCTTTCAGGCTTGTGACTCAACACTGCCTCTCAAAATGTGAGTATTTTGCACCAGACAATCTCCAGTGACAATAGCCCCACTAATAATGACATGGCAAAAGGGCTGCCTGTGGACACCATGACCTGTCCATTCATTTGCACCAGAAAGAGCATCCTCGTGTGGCCCAGACATAAGTAAAGCCAAGTGCTTAGAGCCACATGTACTGTTTGCAGACTGAAACCAGAAAGTTGTTTAAGTAGGAACTTAGATCTGACCCTGGACAGCGTTTCCTCACCACTGCTGTCCAAAGATAGGCTTTGCACCAGGGCAAGATACAAAGCCACAGCTGCTGCTGCTGCAGGCTGAGCTGAGACTGCAGTAACAGTGGTTTGTCAGTCTTGTAGGCAGTAAATGCATCTAACCCTCCGGTATTGGGGCTACACTTGTGTTCAGACTGAGAGCCATCTGATTCTGCCTGCCACTCTGTGTTCGTTGGGATATCCAACAAATGGATTGGCCACAGAGGCTCCTCATTAAAATAATACAGGGCATAAGTAAAATGCCCTATGCAGACTGCCTCAAGGCCCTATCCCTGTATTCTGTCTGCCACAGGCTGTTGAGGGGAGATCTATGCCAGCATACAGGGCATTGCCAGACCCCACTCTGATGGACCTCCTGCATATTCACAGAATTACCCATTCTAAAGACTTAAACCTCGCCTGTGATATAAATAAGACCTGCTGGAGAGACAGATATATATCCCAGAGACTACCCCATCTCTGGAACAGGCTCCTCATCCATGTGATGCAGAGTTCCTCCCTAGCCCAATTCAAGTGCAACTTTGACAATTGGATGGGGAACAGGAAATTCATCATTGGCTTGGATCATAGGAGGTTACTAGGCTAATGGCCCCATGGCCCTTACAAGCCTAGGCAAGTTAAACCCATGTTTACAAGGGTGTCTGGTTCAAGCAGACACTAAAATCAGCACCTATTGCCCCTGTCCAAGAGGGACACAGGTGGAACCCCCTAGGGTGAATTTCCGCTTACCCATTCAATCATCCAAATTACGCTCAAATAGGGCCAATGAGGGGCTTTGTTTAACATGAATAGGAAGCTTGTTCCAAAGGTGTGGTAACCTCTGTGAGACAAACCTGTGTCTCCAGCAAGTTCTGTTGATGTCACATACCAGCTTAAGATAATTTGAGCGAGTGACCCTTGTGCCATTTGACTTGCGAATGTGCATTTCCATTAAAGCTGGGTCAGAGGTTGCTCTATATGCAAGGCACAGGTTGCCTTTGAGCAGTCTGTACAACATATAGTAAAGTGACTATGATTTCCATCTGTCCTCAAAAGACAGATCTTGAACACCCTGAATTTTCTTTGTAAGGAACCTTTGTGGTCTCTCCAGTTGCTGCTAATTATATACATACCAGCTCCGAGATTGCACTACAGTGGAGAAAATGGAAATTCCTTGATCCCCCACTGTACCGCAATCTTGAAAAGGAAAAAGGCCAATACTTTTGAAAATGGGCTATACTGGCCTTTCCCATTCAGCAAGGTGTCTGTGTGTGTGTCTCTCCACATCAGTACTATGTTCATAATTAGACCACTGTTGCAGTAACATAAACCTATATATGGAACAGCTGCCAAAGCTTAGACAGAAAGGGTGGAGTCCATAAGTCTATGGAGAATAGACCTAGTAATTTTTTTCTGTCCTTGGAAAAGATCAGTTTTGTAGTGTCTAAAGAAAGTGTGCATTGAGTCCCAAGCTGCCACCTCTAGAATAGCTAGAGTCCCCCCTTTCCACAAAGCCACATAAGTAGCTGTAGTTCTAGTTGAGTATTCCTGACATTCTGGGGAATGTATTTCAGTGGTGAGAATAGCAGAATCAAATAGCCTGGAACAGAAATTTGAGTACGGGTTGCTTGGAAACTGGTTGTACTTTTTTCTTCATACTTTCAACGAAAATAAGAATTGGTCTGGCAACCTGGAATCTTTTGTCTTATTCAAGTAATATCTGAGTTGTCAATGGATCGCTAAATGTCGAATTCTTTCATTCCTGTTTTTAGACTTGGCAAAGAAAATAGAAAGGTGAATAGAATTATTCACTGTAAACTCAAAACACCTTTTCCATAAATGAGGGATTCATTCTAACAGTCACTCTTTAGTCTTCCATAGGATCATAGGGGATTACTAGGCTATCAACCCAAAGGTCATTTTAAGCCTAGCCATTTCATCCCAATGTAATACCATAGAAATGTTAATACCCAAGATTGCATTTAGTAATGGCTGCCCATGTCCAAGAGCATTGTGGGCACTATCCCCAGTAAGAATTTACAGTGCCCCATCCACTCATCCAGGTTCCTCTTGATAATGTCATAGAGGTGCTCTGTTTCCATAATGATAAAAGGGCTGGACAGACATGAGGGCCTGCAACTTAGATACTTGTCAAGCTTATGTCAGAGCACTCTGTAAGCTGTCTTCCAAGTAAGGAACTTTAGAGAAGTACTAACTACAGAATAAAATGGAGGCAAATTTAAGCTCTCCAATACAAAGTTAAGATCCAAGAGGTGGTCCAATATGTAAATGTATTTATTGACATTTGATTACTGGGAAAGTCTGGCTGGGTAGTAGCCCTTTTTCAGTGGAGGCATTGGGAGAAATCACCAAATTATTACAAAACATTTTAGGAATAATTTTACAATCTTCAAAAACAAAAGATTTGCAGTTTAAAATAGACACAATATAAAAACATTGGTTAAGAATTTATACAAGTTAAATGACAATCATTTAAAATTTAGAGAAATTTTAGACCATTTTTAGAGAAATTAAAGGTAAGTTAGTCTAATACAAACAGGAATTGCAATATGAAATGAGGGAAAAACAGACTTGTGGTATATTCAGAGAAAAAAATCAGGGAAGAGAATTTGATAGCAGTAATGAAGTAAGTGAAGAAGGGAGAGTAAGGAGTTATAAGGAACGAAAAGGTACCCCCTTTCAAAAACTGCTTGACATGGAAGAAAAAGAAGGGGGGGTCTAATGGCAGATGAGATGAAATGGCCAAAAATGTACTCAAGTGCAAGGCAGGCCAAAGTTGAACAACTCCTACAGGAGTATCAGAGGACACTGTTCCTGAGATGGGACCTGGTCTCAGCTATAGCACCAACTAGAAAACCTCTTCTCTTTTAACCAAATATGATTGTCTAATAGGTTTTCCAGGCTCCTTTAACAGCTGTTAAATGTCCCTATAAAGTGGTGCATGAATCAAAAACTATCATCCACACAGTCAGGTGCCAGTTCAGAATGTTGGTATGGATGAGAGATCACTTGTTCTTTGTAAGTCCACTCTGTGAGGACATTTGGGTAACTGACCCTGTCCAGTAGCAGGAGAAGTGAGAAACAATGTTGTCTCAGCCAAAAAGGATTTACCAGGAGAATCTTGGGATAGTTCTTGATTGTTAGAGGAAAGCAGAAGAGGAAGACATATACTGTAAACTAACATTTCCATCTATGGAAAAGAAAGACATCTGTTTTCCAGGCCTTTTTGCAAGGTGTCATGGTACAGACCATCTATTACTGTCTGTTGTAAATGGAGTCAAACAAATCGACTTGGAGTTTCCCACAAGTGAACAATTTCCCAGAGAACCTCTGCGTGTAACGTCCATATGTGAGGGTCTGTCCCTGATCTGCTCAATGAGTCTGCAGCAGTGTTCTATTTGATGAGATGAAGGTTGCCTGAAAGGAAAGATTGGGCTGAAGTGCCACTCCCAGGCAATCTTTGCTAATCTGCACAGGGTTAAGACCTAGTTCATCCCAGTTGTCTGTGCTGCACAACACTGGTGTCTTTAATCACCAGAAGTGGTTATGGAGGCCACAGCTGATTCAAAGCTTTTAATTTTATCAGGACCATCATTTCCTTGAGTTTTTTTCATTTTCTCCCTAAAGTGGGGATCCAAAATCCCCCAGACTTTGATCCAACTGTGCACCACTCCCCCCAAACTTTGAACCCTTTGTACACCACTCCCCAGAGAAATTCTGAGGCATCTGTTACACACTGATTTCAAATGGGAGGGGGAAGTTGAGACCTAGGTGTAGTTGAATCTGCTTTGATTAAAAGGATTTTTTCTTAACGAAGCTCAGAATTAGTACAAGAAAGGACAGAGTATGATTGTGTTAGGTCCAAACCATTTTGAGGAACCACTGAATCTTTCTTATATGAAATTTGGCTAAAGGGAACATGAGAATAGCTGAGTCCATGTAGTCAAGACTTCTGAGGAAGTCCTTGTTGTGGAAATGGACTGATTCCGATTCAAAAACTATGGTCAGTAAAAGGAAACCTTTCCTAGAGGGAGGAAAGATGTCATGAGAAAGGTGTCCAACAGGCATCTCATAAATAACCCATGAGCTGGGACTGTTGATGTTTTCCTTTTTATGTCTGTACATGGAGCTTTTCTGCCTGGGCCACCATTGAAAAAGGGCTCATCTTGGCCCAATGGGCTTTCCCGGTTAACAAACTGCAAATAAATAAAAAAACTAGAGAGGATTTCTCCAGGTTTATTTTGAATTCCAGGTATACATAAAGATAAGGGATGTATGAGTGTCTTGAGTGGAATCTGATAAGATGAGACAGTCATCCAGGTAAGGGTAAATATAAATTCCCTGAAGTCTGCAGAAGGCAAATACTGGAGCCATGCATTGTGTAAATACTCTAGGGGCTGTGGAAAGCCCAAAAGATAAGTGGAAAAATGAACATATAACCCAGATACAACAAATCTTAAGTAACCTTTGAAGTCTTTGAGAATTAGGATACAGTGATGTGCATTGGGGGGGTGACATAATTAAGGTCTTTGCCCAACAAATACAAGGTGCAGGGTTTGACAATCTCTGGTTATTAGCTAGGTTTGTAATAGTCTATAGATTGATCGCCTAGTGTTTGGGGGATGAAGGCTGGTATAGTGTTTACCTCACAATCGCAAGATGCATTAATTCTCACTTTGAAAAGCCTAACTAAGCTTAAAAAGGTTCCCTGGGGCCATTAGTGTAGAAATTACCTGTGAACCTAAGTGGCAAAGTCTAGGGTTATCTGATAGAAGAGGAAATAGAGGCTATAGGGTTAACATTTGGAACTTTGTAATTAATAGAAAGGAATTCAGAAGAGAGCTCTAAAAGTGGTCTTCATGTGCCTTCCATCTTCAGTACAACAAACATGCTGGCTTAAAATCCTTTTCCTCTACAGTAAGAGAGGAACACATTCTTTAACCCCTTGATCTACCATTTCTGAATGGATCTGTGGAAACCAATGTATATTTTTGAGAGTGGAATTCCTGACTTTGAGAAGATGGATTCCCACTGCCATTTTTAGCTGTTTTGAATTATTCATTGTACCCAATAGTCTGTTTCCAGAAATGCAGGGAAAAAGAGGCAGATTGCAGTCTCCCTTTCTCTTGGATTCTTTTTGCCATTTCTTTTTATATTGCTGTTTACCTGATTTGTGTGGACTTTGCTTACATGGTTTCCTGAAAAAAAAAGATGAGGCTGATGGGTAGTTTGTTATATTTAGACTTGACAGAAAAAGCATGCTTTACTTCCTGCATTAGCTTGCCTCTTTCCTCTAGATGCTTTAGGACCTCTGTTGAAGAGTTACCTAACAGGACATATTTCTTCAAGGGGGCATAGAGAATCTGGGATGTCACATCCCCAGGGAGGCTTTGTAACCTAAGATGGTCATGGCTACACATTGCAGAAGCTGTGTATGCTTCTTGAGAGGCTACATCATAGGAACACTTGATGGAAAGTTTTTGACCTGTAATGCAGAATGAACCGGTGAGAAAATAAAATTTTTAATCTGAAGCAGTTATGGCAGATATGAGTTGTACATCTGGAAAAAAAAAATAGAAAAGAGATATTTGGCCATATGGGTCTGACAACTGATGGGTCTAAAATCCAGGGTTGAAGAGGAATATACCTTTTTCCAGATCTATTGAATGCCCAGTTACCTTTTTCATTAGGTATAGTGTTGGAGGAAGGCAGAGGCTTGGAGTATCCTCCTCCTTGGAGATTACTGCAGATCCCGCTAGTGGACTCCTGAATAAGGATTTGATACTCTGGCACTATATATAGCCTGTCATGCTTTTTGGGTGCAGTGGACTGAGCATCTGGAGAATAGGAAGAGCTGAAAGCATTCCCCAAAGCCCCAAGAACTAGTAAAATTGCCAGGGGGTTGGGAAATTAACATTAAGGATGTCATAAAACCTTCGCTGGACCTTTTTAATAATAAGCCAGAATTAACTGTTGCAAATGCCTTTTAGGTGTAAATATTTGTATTCAGAGACCGTTTTCTATATTTGAATAAATTTGAGATGTGATGTTGAAGGTTGCTCTAATTTTGTTATACTCAAGGCAGAAGACATTGCCCATTCTATAGCAGATATTTCTGAATATAATCCTGAAGTTGCTCATAAATAGTCAAAACATGTTGAAAATTTTTCATTTTAAAAATGTCCATGCAACTTTGGACTATTGATCAAAGTAATAACACTGGTTGAAAAAAATAACAGAAAATGGAACATCACAGTATAATTTTTTTTCTGGTTCTGAGATTTTTAATTATATAAGTTTGTGGTAACATGACTTAAAGTGGTATAACTGATCCAAAACTAAGTGCTTGAGCATACTTCTAAAGCTTGGGCCTGAAACAGTACTCACTATGGAGGAGAGTAGTGCTGAAGCAAAGATTGCAGGCCCTGACCCTCCTTCAAAGAAGTGATGTATTTTGTCCTAAGGAACAGAGAAATATAAATGCCACTATAGAAAAAGCGGGGAAAATGGAGCGTTAAGGGAGGTGTTTCAAGGTCAATTCCTCTAGCTGACCTATTATAAATGTAATGATACATAAAGATTAAATGTTCATTACTAGATCACAAATAGACACTACCTTTTCAGCTTAATTGGTGATTAAAGTCACTGAAATCAATGAAACATTATTGGAAGCTGATGTATACATTTCCTATGGAGTTTGTTTAATACTCATTCACCAAGATTCACACTAATTTTTCTTCATATTTATATGGACGGGTTTCATCTCCATACTATATTATGTCACTTGGATACTAAACCTCTCTCATAACTTGTTGCAGTAAAGTTGGTAAACACTGAAACCCCTGAGTACTGACATAAATATGAAGAAAAAGTATAATGTGAATCTTGGTGAATGAGTATTAAACAAAGTTTTGTAACTACACAAAAATGATTCCCTGTATTTAGTGCAAAATAAAATTTGGATTTTCAGTGGTACTGCATGTAATGATTTGCTTGAACCTTTCTCGACTTTCCTTACTTCATCATACTTTTCACTGTTTTTTTCCCTTCAACATTTGAAATAATGGTTTAATTGGTTAATTAAACTACTCAATATGAAGCATTCCTCCTACAGGATTTTTCTCTAAAGAGAAGACTATGAATGAGCATGTACAAAACTTAGTTGCAACATACTGGGCAGAAAAGAAAATGGAATATTTGATATGTTTTAATACCTTGATTCTTCAAACAAACTATTGACTTACCATTTTAATTAAAAGTAAATATTTTGTAATAGTTAAGTGTGCATTAGTAGTTTTTAGGGGTGTTTTATTGATGACATAGTTACATGGGGTAGCCAACTTCTCTTTCTTGACACTGATTTGAAACCATGGCTTTGGCACCAAGCATTTGACTTTTCTGAAGGGTGTTCTCATCTTGGGTAATTCAAAGACTGCTTCCAGTTTGCAATCTGTGAACTCAGCCAGTGACCTTTGACATTGGTTTTGATCTCTGAGAAGTAGATGTCAAAGAGGAGCAGGCCCAGCACAGATCCTGAAGGACTCCATGACCAGCCTCTTTGTGGAGATGACCTCATCGATTTTAATCCCTTCAATCCTGTCTGAGCCAGCTAGCTATCCAGCTTGTCATAAAGGGGTTTATGCCTAGTTCTATAAGCTGGTTGAGAATGCCGAAATGGGGTATTGTATCAAATGCATTAGCCAGAGCTAGGAAGGCAGTATGTCCTACTTTCTCCTTATCAGTTGCCTTATTGCCCTTTTCAAAGAAGTCCACCATGCTCAATAAGCATGACCTTCCTTTGATAAACCCAAACTGGGATGGATCCAGTGTCTGAAGGTATCTTGTGTCCTTGTTAACTTTAATTTCATGGCTTTGCAAATCTGACTAGTCAGACTAATAGGTATGTAGCTTCCAGGATCTGTTGAAGGTCCTCCTTTCTGAAGGGTGATGACTGTTGCAGTCTTTCTCCTGGCACAAAGCCAGTTTTAAGACTAATAGTTAAATAGTGACGCCAAAGTCCTGATAAATAGTATTTTTGACTGTTTAGGAGGTGTCCTGGGATGTTATCAGAGTCCAGAGTCCATTGAGGCTGTGTTCCTGGCTTTAATGAGTGAAGCCAGTACATGCAGACTAGTTAGTTGGAGAGTATTTCTTGGGAGATGGTTGGGAGTGAGCGGGGATAAACGTAGACCTGAATTTGTCCACTAACAGGTTTGCTATATCTTCATGCACTATGAATTTGTCACCATTAGCCAGCAGGTTCAGCACATTGCTGTGTGCTGCCCTTGAAGTTTCTGACATAGCTGAAGAAGGCCTTATGGTTATCTTTCACATGGGAGGCTACCTTAACCTCAAAGTTGGCGTTGTTTGACATAATTAGCCTTCTTAGTTGCCTATTTAGTTTGAGAGAGTTTTATATTTATGGGAACTACCCTTCCTGATCTTTGCCATAATGTTTTCCCTTTTGTTGTATATCCTGTTTAATTTGGAATGCCACTAGAGTGGTTTGTTTCCAGGCCTAGTTCTGGGCGTACTTCTGGTAGGTACAGGAGCCTCTATGCATCTGTTGCTATGGTTGTACAGAGTTTCTTTGAACAGCTCTGAATAGGCTGCTGTGTTATCTGGGTTTGAAGGGGCATTGAATTTTGAACTATTGCTTAATGAAAGGTAGTTTGCCTTTAGTTTCTGACTATTACTAGGCTTACTGGGGTTACTGAGTTGATTTTGATTTCGAAGGAGATAGCTTTATGGTTGGACCTTACTAGGGAGGAAGTGACATTGGGAGGGGTGTAGCATTCTCCCATATTTGTGAGTATGAGGTCCAGTATTTTGGTGCCTCTAGTGGGTGTATTCACTGTTTGGTCAAGGGTGTTTGTATTTACAAAGTCGAATAATCTCTGGGTCTATAGATTTGAGGATATGTAGGGTTTCCCATTCTACAGAGGGATAATTGAAGTCTGTCATGTGTAGGGTGTTAGGTTGGATGGTAAGTATCTCCAGTAGGTCCAAGCATACATTGTGAGCTTCTTGGGAGATGGAGGGTGGCCTGTAGCTGGCTAGAATATGGTATGGGATGTTGTCTCTGGTGATCTGCATGTGTAAGAATGCCAGTGGGTTCATCCTGTGTGACCACCCTATAGGTATGCTTGTTATTGATGCATATTGAGTCACCTCCACCTTTAGCCCTTTTCTGTACAGCTGCTGGTCTAAAAGTGTGGAAGGCACTGAAAGCTTCCACAGCCAGTGTACTCTGACACTTTAAACCATGTCTCAGTAACTGCACAGATGTGTATATTCTCAAGTGTGAGGAGGTCTTGGCGGAGTGTATTTTTTTTTGGTAGTCTGAAGTACATTCACATTAGAAATTTTATAAAGAAGAGAAATTAAAAAAAAAAATAACTGAAAAGAATCATATATTTTTTGCTGTCTTGTGCATGTGATTATCAGTATCCATGATGCTTTGCAGATTTAGGCGCATGCTGTCTGGAAATGAGATGTGCAGATTCTCACACAAAGGCTGGTTTCATATTTATATTTAAATGAGTATTGTACTTATTGATTTATGACAGGAAAGTAACATCCGTTATGACTGCAACCCACATGAATGTGCACAGATTTTTGTTTTCTTTGAAATTCTCTTTGTAGTATACAGAGTTTGTTAGAATATTGTTGTACTTGGGGGGGGGGGGTAGGTTTCACTTTGTGTTATTCTAGGTTCTTGTTTTATTATTGGATAAAAACATCTGTTTAACATTAACTCTGTGTCTCAGTGGTTATAATGGATAACTGACAATGTACTACCCCACTAGTCATAGTACAGACTATTAAAATGACCTAGGCAATTAATAAAATGTGGCACTAAATTCTTACCTTTAACACCAGTAAAAGTGTATTCTGTATCCTTGCTGTCTAATGGTTAAGCACCTTCATGCCACACTTTCTAAACTGCCTCAGTAGGTATGAATGCTCACCTTTTTAAAACTAATGTCTTTCGGCTTTTCCCGGTTAGCGGTTGCCACAGCAGAACTCTGGTCTGTTAATGACTGGCAATGGATTTTTACAGTGCCGAGGTGCCAGCCTAAGTCCCAACCTTCAAAGAAGGCACACCCATTCATGCACACACCTACCTGAATGTCTTTAAATGTCACTCGACCGCGGGAAGGACATGCAGACTCCACACAGAAGGTGCTTCAGACGAGAATCGAACTGGAGAACTTCTTGCTGTGAGGTGACAACACTAACCGCTACACCACCACAGCCTATGAATGCTCACCTTTTTAAAATCTTTAATTTCAGACAGTGGAGTTTCATTGTTCAAAGTCTGTAACTGTGTCAGTTAACATGTGTAACAGCAGCACAAAAGTTTTTGTTCTTGTAGCAGGTTACAGCTTAGTGTCTCTGAAAAGTCTTTTGTAATTGTCTTTGCAATGAAGATCAGTTTCACATTTTACAGAATTTCCGAGACCCATTTCCTCTGTATCTCTTTTGAACTACCAAAGTGTGCAGGAGTTATAAAAGCAGCAGTTGTAGCTTTGGAAATTTGAATACTTGAACTAGCAAAGTTAAAGAAGGCCAAAGCAGGTAAAACCAGCTGAAGGGTGATCTCACCAGCCTTTAACTGCATTAATTATTAAAAGGCAGTAAAGTAAATGACTGGTGCATCTACCCAACAAAGAAAGGCTGCATCAGGTATTGTAGTTTAGCTGACAGCTTTCACACATTCAGCAAACTTTAGAAGAGAAAAAAGCATGCATTATAGCAATTGCTGTAGTTAAGTTAAAGCTATAAAGCGATAGTGTAGTAAGCTGGAAAATATTTTAAGATATTAAGGAAACTAAATGAGCCTCTGTCACATTCAGTGAATTGCTGTCTTTAAGAATGGCCATTAAGGTCTGAAGGAAGGTAGATATAGTCATAGTTTACAAAGATATAAGAGAAAGAATAAAGAAACCATACCACAGAGCAAATCCCTCATTAAAAAAAGGATCTGTTTGAATTGAGGCTTGCTTGGAATCCAGTGAAAGGTATTACACGTGTAACCAAATGCTTCACTTTGTAGAAGTAAAGAATGACATTATACTTAATATTTATTTTTGTTTGTTTACTGGGAAAGTCTGACTGGACCAGTAATGACCCCCTTTTTAGTGAGTGATGTGCAGTCTGAGGTGGACTGTTGAATGAGGGATGTGTCACCATGTACATGGGAGAATTTGCCTTCTAGCACCTTTGTATGCCTACCTTCTGACATAACCCAGCAAGTCTGGAGTTAGGGCTTAAGAAAATGGCCTGCAGGTCTGTCTTCTAACCAGCTGCAAAAACACTCCATCATCCCCAGATGTGGAGACCTGCCAGCACTCCCTTCTGATGTGTAAACTGGATAAGGGAGTTCAGTGATCATGTGAAAGCTGTGACCAGATGCTAATGGTCTAGCTGACATAGGATGTGATAAAGAAAGATATGTACGCATACATTAGGATTTCAGCAAATTTTCAGTAATACTGTCACTGTCTGCTGAAAGTAACATTTGGTTACTTCATGGTCTGCTGAGGCATCATTCCCTGCTATAATTTTATAGCTACATCCCTCAGAGCCACACGCTCCAGGGATCTAAATCTTGTCATCACAATAAATGAAACATGCTGGAGGGATAGGTTCCTGACCCAGAGACTACCCAGACTCTGGAATAGACTGCCCATACATGTCAGGCAGAGAGCGCCTCTTTGGCCCTCTTCAAAAGGAACGTTGATTGGATGGGAGGAATTTCACCCTGGGGATCACGTCAGTCATCCTGCTAGACATGGGTCCAGGGAAGTAAATAGTGTGGGAAGAAATAGCCAGGGAATTGTTATGGCTAGGCTTGTATAGGCCCTAGGGCCGATAGCCTATTTACCAACCTATGAGCATGGCTTTGCTCCTTCTGTCCCCATATTGGCTCCAGCTCACAGTATCGGGAAATCTATATGTCTTCAGTAATATATTTTCCACTGGTATTGGTTTTTATGTGTTGGTCAGTTTTGCTGCAAGCGAAATGAATGTCAGTCCAGTCAACTAATACCTCCAGCAGAATTGGAGGAATAATATTTCCAGTGAAGGAGTTCAGGAGGGTAAAGGGCTGAGATAGAGATGGAATAAGGTGAAGCCAGATGTCAGGCATGATCTATGCATTTTGAATTTGTCATGGAAAGTGAGGAGACAAGGTGGACCTGATGGATCTTTCACTTTTAACCAACATCATTTCTGATACCATGCTAACAATGTGTCAATGTATCTGACCTCCTGTGGCCCTGTATAGCCATGACGGTTTCTCATGACTTGCTGAATAAACATATCAGAGCTGCAGCCATATCTTCTAGTTTGCCATCTGCAGCCTTAAATGTACTCTGCCATGAAAAGAGTCTCTCAGCCATGCTCCTAGCCACAACAAAAAACATCGTTCTGCGTAAAAAGCACGCCAGGGGAAATAATTTTTTAGTACTTTCATTCTTTTAATCTTTAGAACTTCTTCAGTAAAAATAAATTACATGAAGTCACTATTTAAATACTAAAAACATCACATGGTACAGAATATCCAATAAAAAACTACTTGAATCAAAATTACGTCTAAACTTAAAGGTTCCTACAACTTCCACACTTAATGCACAAATTCATAGGTAGGTACTAGGCTATTGGCCCTAGGGCCTATATAAGCCTAGCCAAAAAGGTACCCTGGCTTTCGCCACCCAAGAAAATAATTTTCCTGTGCCCCTGTCGAGCAGAGCCACAGAAGTGATCACTGGGGTGAATTTCCTGTTTCCCATCCAATCAAGATTTTTCTTGAGTGCTAATGACTAGCTCTGTTTGACGTAGGTAGTCTGTTCCAGAGTATGAGAAGTCTCTGGGACAGGAATCTATCCCTCCAGCATGTTCTGTTTATTGTGGTGACAAGGTTTAGGTCCCTACAGCATGTAGCTCAGAAGGATTGGGATTTCTTTAAGTGGAGCATGTCCAACAGCTCGGGTTTGACAGCTTTGTATGTTAGGCAGAGATCGCCTCTGAGTAGACAATATGCGACAGAGTAAAGCTAGAGTTTTTTGAGATGGTCTGCATAGGGCATCTGTTTGAGGCCAGTAATCCTCTTTGTGAGGTATTTCTGTGGCCTCCAGTTGTTGTAGATGTCTTGTGAGGTACAATACCAAAAGGGGTGCTGTACTCTATAATGGGTCTAATGACTGATGAGTAGAGGGGAACAATGACCTCTTTCTGGATGAGAACCCTTTTGTGATGAGGTATGCCATGTAGAAGGATTTCCTGACCACTGTGGCGATGTGATTATCAAAGGAGAGACTGTGTCCCAAGGTCTCTTATCACACTTTTGGTATTAAGTTGACTACCACCTATGTGGTAGTTCATGGGTACAGAGTTATTACCAAAGGGGATGACAATGCACTTTTTGGCATTGAGCTTAAGGCCATGCCTCTGACACCAGGCATCTGTCTCAGTGAGGCCCTTTTGTAGGATGTCCACATCATTTGGGGACTCTACTATGGCTCCTAGTTTGCAGTCATCTGCAAATTTTGTTAGCCAGAGGCCTTCTGTGTTAGCCTGTACGTCAGAGAAGTAGATACCAAACAGGAGAGGTCACAGGACTGAACCCTGTGGAACTCCACTTGTCACTGATTTGAAGTCAGATTTGGAGTCTACAATTTTTATAGTGTGGGTTCTGTCAGTGAGCCAGTTGGCAACCCATCTTGTGACACAGGGATTTATACCTAGTTTAGTGAGTTTAGCTATAATTCCAGAATGGGGGATGGTGTTAAAAGCCTTGGCGAGGTCAAGAAAGGCTGTGTGAACCACCTTACCCTCGTCTACGGCTTTGGTGACTGCCTCAATGAAGTTGATCAGGTTCAGAAGGCATGATCTGCCTTTCACAAACCTGAACTGGGTGGGCTCCAGAGTTTGGAGGTTACCAATGTCTTTGAGTTCCATGATATGTTCCATGGCCTTGCAGACCAGGCTAGTCAGGCTAATAGCGTGACAATTCCCAGGATTAGCGGTGGCTCCCCTTTGTCGAGTGGGATAACTGTTGCTGTGCACCATTCAGTGAGCACAAAGCCTGACGTAAGACTATGATTAGGTGGGGAGCCAGTTCATTCTGAAGTTCATGTAAAATGCAGCCTGGGATGTTGTCCGGTCCCATGGATGCTGTGTTTTTGATTTTAGAGAATGCAGCATTTACCTGCATAGATGTGATTACAGGGACTCTGCATTCTTCCTGTATAGCTATGGGCCCTTTAGGGGGTGAGAGGGGAGTAAAGTTAGCACTGAACCTATCTGCCAGGATGTTGGTAATATTAGTTGGTTCTTTAACTTTCGTGCTGTAACTCAGAGCAGATCTTGGTGTTGCCACTGAGATTCTTGACATAGCTATAGAATGCTGTATGGTTGCCCTTAGAATCAGTGGCGATTTTATTTTCATAGCTAGCTTTGGAGGATCTTATAAGGGATCTCAGCTTCTTACTGAGGCTGACTAGGGAGCTCCTCCACTCATGGGATTTTACTCTTTTGCAACAGTTTCTTCCTTCTGTTGTACAGTTTGTTTATGGCAGGGGACCACCAGATTGGCTTCCTTGTTCAATCATAGCCTCACCTCAGGCTTTGTGCCTGCTGAATGGTGCCCAGCGACGGTTATCCCACTCCACAAGGTGGGAGTCACCATGGACCCCAGGAACTACCGCCCCATTAGCCTGATGAGCCTGGTCTGCAAGGCCATGGAATGTATCATCATGGAACTTATAAACAACGACATTGGTAATCTCCACACTCTGGACCCCACCCAGTTCGGGTTTGTAAAAGGCAGTTCATGTCTCCTAAACCTGATAGACTTCTTTGAAGCAGTCACCAAAGCCGTAGACAAGGGTAAGGTGGTTCACACAGCCTATTTAGATCTTACCAAGGCTTTCAGCACCATCCCCCACTCTGGAATTGCAAATAAACTCACTAAACTAGGTATAAATCCATATGTCACAAGATGGGTTGCCAACTGGTTCACTGACAGAACCCACACTGAAAGTAGCAGACTCCAAATCTGACTTCAGACCAGTGACAAGTGGAGTACCACAGGGTTCAGTCCTGGGTCCTCTCCTGTTTGGTATCTACTTCTCTGAAGTACAGACTAACACAGAAGGTCTTTGACTAACGAAGTTTGCAGATGACTACAAACTAGGAGCCATAATCGAAACTCCTAACGATGTGGACGTCCTACAAAAGGGCCCCACTGAGACAGATGCCTGGTGTCAGTCATGGTCTCAAGCTCAATGCCAAAAAGTGCATTGTCATCCCCTTTGGTAAAAACTCTGTACTCATGAACTACAACATAGGCGGTATTATACTTTAACACCGAAAGTGTGATGAAAGATCTTGGGACACAGGTGGGCAGTAGTCTCTCCTTTAATCACATCGCCACACTAGTCAGGAAATCCTGTGTGGCACACCTCATCACAAAAGGTTTCTCATCCAGAAAGAGGTTATTGTTCCCCTCTACTCATCACTCATTAGACCCATTATGGAGTACAACGCCCCTTTTGGTATGTATCTCACAAGACATCTACAACAACTGGAAAGGCCGCAGTTATACCTCGCAAAGAGGATTACCAGCCTCAAACAGATGCCATATACAGACCATCTCAAAAAACTCCAGCTTTACTCAGTCGCATATTGCCTACTCAGAGGTGATCTCTGCCTAACATACAAAGCTATGTCAAATCCAGAGCTGTTGGACATGCTCCACTTAAATCCCAATCCCTTTGAGCTGCACACTCTAGGGACCTAAACCTTGTCACCACAATAAACAACATGCCGGAGGGATAGATTCCTGTCCCAGAGACTTCCCTTACTCTGGAATAAACTATCTAGCTATATCAAACAAAGCTCCTCATTAGCACTCCAAGAAAATTCTTGATTTAGATGGGAAATAGGAAATTCACCCCTGTATCACCTCTGTGGCTCTGCTCGACAGTGGCACAGGAAAATAATTTTCTTGGGTGGCAAAATCCAGGGTACCTTTTTGGCTGGGCTTGTATAGGCCCCAGGGCCGATACCTACAATCATAGGTAGGTACTAGGCTATGTAGCAGAAGCCAAACAATGCAGATATTGAGCAGTAATAAATTCAAAGATATGTGACTAACACTTGTACAGAGAACCCCCCCAGGTTGAGTTTAATACTGAATATCAATGAAGTGAAACACAATATCCCCCACTTACTGCAGAGAGAGACCACAGTTTTCTGTGAAACAAATAGAAAAATAAATAACTACAGCGAGACACCGACCACAATATTCAATGAAATAATTAGACACAAAAATATAATGCAGTACAATCTTTAACACTGCAAGTTTGTACTTAACGCAGCTAGTAATGCATTTGATTGTAGGTATATAGCAGAAGCCAAAACTCCGATATTGAGCAGTAATAAATTCAAAGATATGTGACACTTAAACAGTCTAGGCTAAGAGTTTAACACTGAATATCAATGAAGTGAAACACAATAGCCCCCACTTACTGCAGAGAGAGAGAGAGAGAGAGAGAGAGAGAGAGAGAGACACACAGACCACAATATTCAATGAAACAGTTAGACAGAAAAATAAAATGCAGTACAATCTTTAACACTGCAAGTTTGTACTTAACTTGGCTAGTAATGCAGTTGATTTTAGGTATGTAGCAGAAGCCAAACAACTCTGATATTGAGTAGTAATCTAGTACACTAGAACGTGGTAAGCCTGGAGTTAATTTAAAATAGTTTGAGGTGGTGATTGTATTGTGATGGTAAAATAGAGTAATATGCAAAAAAAAGTATAGTTGTGGGCATGAGTTCAAAGGGATGAATGTAAGGGGAGAGCAGATAAGTTTGACTAAATAAAAAAAGTTGTGCATGAAATGTGGGTGCGGATAAGGTTGGGTTGTATGTAATTGGATCATAGGAATGGGGAGTGGTTTGCTTAGGATAAGAGTAGAGGTGCTTGGGAGGGTGGGATATGGGAGAAGGGCAGGGGAGCAGAGCAGGAAGAACCTAATCAATCAGTGAACTTAAACAGTGAGGTAGGATGTTCATGGATACAAAAGACAAGTCTGAACTCTGCATACTTGTCTTAAGTCACAGCATCTAATTTTATATTTATGGGCTTTTCAATGTCTTCCAGTGATATGTTACACTGATAAGAGTGAAATATGCTAGTGTTAATGTAGCTTCACCTTCAGCAGTAAAAAGGCCTATGTGTGGGTGAATGAGTGAGAGGGGTGGGGGATATCTTTCCAGCAGATTCAACACTACAAAACAATGCAAACTAGATTTAACAAATTAAGTTAGTTGCATATTGCCTTACATAGATTTAAGTCTATTTGTTGCCTGTGTTCTTGCCAACTGCAGGTGAAATTCAGCTGTGCAAGTTCTTTAGGTAGTGCGATATGATAAGTCTGACTACTGGTGCTGCTGGAGAAGGAATATGTGCTTGTTTCACTGGGAGGGAGAGAGAGAGAAAAAAAAAGTTAAGGATTTCTTGATGGTTGAACTAGTTGGGTACAGTACTATTTGTCTATACTCATCCAGTCATTAAGTCATCATCATTAAGTAATGTTTGGCAAACGAGTAGTGCACTATATTTCACAGATTTGCATTTCAGCTTTCTAACCTTTAAACGGGACAATAAGCATCCAGGAGATATTTGTAGGTATGCAAGTTTGGGATTACTAAAAATAAAAATGATGGCTTCAACAGTATAGAAGGACAAAGAAAAATACACTAAACTAACAAGAGATATGTGTATGCATGCAAGTATGGGGTTACTGTGTTGTAGGTTTACAGATGTTAGAGACAGGAGGCAAGCCTATCCGTTAGTTCCCACTCTTTGCTACACAACATACAGTCTGTAAATCTGATATTTAAGCACTTAGAAAAGGCAGCCAGCTAGAGTGTCACATACAGAAAAATAAAAAAGGAAGCAAGTCTAGAGAATGACCAAACTCTTTACAAACAAACTCTCCTAACAATCACCTATATTATCCAGTAACTGTGCTGTTCATACAAACAAAATCTGGTATTACAATAGAAGCCTTCAGTAGAAGTGAGTGGAAACATATATACATAATATAAACATGTACTACAGATTAGCAGGGAGAAAGAGAGAGAGAAAAAAAAGAAAACACTTAGCGAGATGGCAACAGACTATAGACTGACTTGATGTAACTGCAGTACAAACAACAACAAGAAAAACTTTGATGGTTACACCGAATCCTACTGTAAAACACCCAGCCAGTAGAAACGTGATAATTCAATTTTTACACATTAATAGCAGAAAGACCAGCTTTGTTGCTATTACTGCAACCTAGAGTAAAAAGTAAGATGTGCTAATATATGTACTACACATTAACAGCAAAGACACAACACTTGGATACAGTGAAATCTTAGTTGTATATTTCTAGTACAAGTTTGACCCAAAATGAAATAAATTAAGAAAATACAATAATCCAATGTACCTGTATGAAGAGTGAAGCAGCTGGATGGAGAGAACACTTGAGGCATGGGGTAGTGAAGTGACTCTGAAGTTGGAGCCACAGCGGCAAATATAGTTGGAGAACAAGCTGTGATGCAGGGAGGAGCAGTCAGTTCCTTGAGTGGAAAGCAGTCCCCCACCCCCCGATGGTTTACCGCCATAAACACAGTGAGGTAGGATGTTCGTGGATACAAAAGACAAGTTGTCTGAACTCTACATACTTGTCTTGAGTCACAGCATCTAATTTTATATTTACGGGCTTTTCAATGTCTTTCCAGGGATATGTTACACTGATAAGAGTGAAATATGCTGAAGTGTAGCTTCACATTCAGCAGTAAAAACGCGTATGAGTGTGAATGTGAAAGTGGGGGGTGGGGATGGCCTTCCAGCAGATTCAATGCTACAAAACAATGCAAACTAGACTTAAATTAAGTTATTTGCATATTGCCTTGCATAGGTTTAACTTTATTTGTTGCTTGTGTACGTCTTGCCAACTGCAGGTGAAATTCAGCTCTGCAAGTTCTTTAGGTAGTGGGATACGATGTCTGACTACTGCTGATGCTGCAGAAGGTACATGTGCTTGTCTCACTTTTTGTAGAGTGAAAGCAGCTGGATGGAGACACGCACTTGGGACATGGGGTGGTGAAGCGCACTATATTATTAAAGCTTATAATGTATATACTTTTAAACTTTTGATATAAAAAACGTTTGGAAGTATATTATTAAAAAAAATCCAAAATAAAAGTACTGTGCTCTTGTAAGCTTAGTTTGATGGCCTCTAATGTCTGAAGCTTTGACCCCAAGATAGATTATTAAGCAGTACTGAAGCTCTTGGCAAACCTGAAGTTAAAAAAAAAAATGATGAGAAACTATCAATGAAAGACCCTAAAATATGACAATGTTGGCAGAAAGTGGGAGTATGGATGAAAGACTAGTGTTACAGCTTATATTTAATGCAACAAACCTCACAGAACACAGAGAACACCACAAAATAAATGTTCAAAAATGAGGTGTTAAGTGGAATGGTTAAAAAATGGATTACCTGGCTCTGATCATGTAGTAAGAGCAAGATAACAGAGGATCTTGCAAGGGAGATCCAGGCCCAAGTGACAACCTGAGAATCAAAGCAGGTAGGGGAATAGGTTTATAGGTACTTAGTAAGATATCTATCGTATTTAATAGCATCTGTTAAAGGCTAAGCCAGCCCAGACAATATTGATGTATCCTTTTACAAAGTTCACGTCTGCTCAGTTGTAGTTTGACCAGTAGGAAGTTATATGTTTTTGCTAAAGAGGGCATTTGAAATGACCACAGTTTAACCTTGGTTTTCAACTTACAAAGAACTGTGTTGCCTGTTATGAAACATGAAGGTATGAGGCATGGAATATTTGAATTTTTCTAATCCATCTCCTTAGCACCCCACTGTCAAATCAGGTAAACTCTATGGCATGATCAAAACTGATGTAACTGTAGCTTTTAGGTGATTATAATTGTGACATCCTCAACACTGACACTGGAGAGGGACTTTCACATTGGAATACAAATAGATACACAAAGTATTTCCAGATGCATCTCTCTCTCTGCATCAAACACATTCTACCTTAAAAACACACAGGGAACACGGTCAGCCTGGGGTCTGGATTTCTTTATATCTGTCTTCCTCCAGGATCCCAGTAAGACTCCCCACTGGCACAGCTGTAGAGTTACATCCTTAGCTGGGGTTCCAAGCCAAACCCTACCACACCCTGTCTGTGAAACCAGTGCTTTGTGTCCCTGCTCCAAACAGCTGGCACACACACTCTTTGAGATTTGATTTGCGCGCGTGCACACACAGATTTACTAGCTATGCCCCCTTCTGTCCATACTATAAGGTAGTTTCACTGTCACCAGGACCTCTGCCAGCTACTTTAAGGCACTTACAAGGGTACCCAACTGTACTGTGTACAATTAATACTAATACAAGTAGTAGTTTGACCAACAGCAAGGCTTTTAGGAGTGGCTAGAGTTGGCACCAAATACTCTCAAAGCTTAAATATTTTCTAAAAGGACTAGCCACAGTGAAAAGTTTAAATATATTTAATACATAATAAAAGAACATGAAAATATTAAATATCTATTTACAATAAACACCAGAGTTTCAACCACAGTAAATATTAAAAATGGCAGATGAATAGAGTCATACAGAAACAGTACTTAACTAATCTTGCTATATTTTCTTGAGTAATCTAGAATTATTATTCCCTGGTTCACTTACTAGAGCAAGGCAAGATGAAGTAGATGAGGGATCCTTCTGTCAGGTTGCAAAAAACTATTCCCTGGTTCACTTAACTAGAGCAAGACAAGATGAAGTAGATGAGGGATCCTTCTATGTCAGGTTGCAAGAAACAGACTACTTCCGAGACTTCAGTCTCCTCTAATATTAAAACATTTCTGTACAGAATGACATCACATATATCTGGTCATCTGACTTCTGGTTCTCATGCAACCCTGATTGCTAGAAATTTTCAGCTTTCATCACCTAGGTGTCAGTAATACACACACACACACACACACACACACAGCCTTAGTAAAAAATTGCTGCAGCTCCTGGAAGTGATAAAACAATTTCAAACTTCCACCCTTTCAGAGTAGCAATTAGTTCACTCCAGTGACAATGCAGGAAGCTTCCTAGTAGTCTTTTTGTCTCTGGCTGCATTCAAAACTGTGAGATTACATTTTTCTGGCCTAGGCCCAGTAATTTAATTTTCTTACTATTTCTCAGTCAGGTGGATTGAGATTTACCTCTTCTCTTCCAGTATCCTCTGTTACAATATATACATTTAAACAGTTACAATAATGCGTGCACATTTTTTTTGCTACTCAGTAGAACACACTGTTGATACATTTTTAACAGAAGCAGCTTTACAATCAGCACAAGCATCTGTACAAATCAGTTCAATATACTAATGACATACAATTCTTTACAAAATTTCAGCTAGCTGTGCTGGCATATTTTACATATCCACTGCCCTACTTCTAGTATAGCTGGTACCTCCCTTTGTCACAATAATACAGGCATATTCCTGAAAAGTAAAGCCCGTTTCCATGCAACTGGATGCAGCACAGTAGCCACTAAAATTGAATGGCATCATTTTCTTAGTATGAGCTTTTCAGTATTGCCACTAGCATTTTAAAATCTGTCTGCCTCCTTCACTTCTGTATTGTCTGCCACCTGTGCTACTGACTTACTAAAGGTCACTTTCACTTTTTGCCTACCCTTCACATCTAATATTTGGTTCAATACTGAAGCTTTAAAACTGTATTGCTTAAGAGGTTGGCCATGCTGTGTTTTAGAGGGAAAAAAGTGAACTTTTTCTTCCATTCCAAGGGGATTTATTACAACATATGTTATCTGTGGTTAATGTTGGCTGTCATTGCTTACTGTATTGACCAGGGAAAGCTTGTATATTCATCAGCTAGTCCAGGAACGTTGCTCTGGCCATGCGTGTCTTTAATGCTTGTTGTGTATTTATTTTAACTGTGTCATCAAGGACTTTAGCTGAGGGCGGCCACGGTGGTGCAGCAGTTAGCGTTGTCACCTCGCAGCAAGAGGTTCTCCGGTTCGATTCTTGCATGGGGTGCCTTCTGTGTGGAGTCTGCATGTCCTCCCTGTGGTCGCGTGGGTTTCCTCCGGGTGCTCCGGTTTTCTCCCACATCCCAAAGACATGCAGTAGGTGAATTGGACACTCTAAATTGGCCTTAGGTGTGAGTGTGTGCCTTCTGTGGAAGGTTGGGTCGGGCTGGCAACTCGACACTGTAAAAACTCCACTGCCAATCATGAGCGGACAGATGGTCTGCTGTGGCGACCCCTAACCGGGAAAAGCCGAAAGAAGAAGAATCAAGGACTTTAGCTACTGAGGTGGAATTTACAGATACTTCCATGATCAGAGTTGGAGTCTCTGGATCATCTTCATTGCTTTCCAGAGTCATATGCTGGTGGTCATATTAAATGACTATAGTCATCTTGGATGAGAAATCTTATCACAATAAATATCACAATGAATACTAGTGGGCTTCTTTACTACTTTTGTGACCTTAAAATTATTAATTAGGCCATTAACATTTTATTTGGTTTGTAGGTCTCAGCAGCAGCTGTGGAAAGGTACTCCTCACTCCACCATTTCCCACTTTGCCTCCTATGTAATTGGCTTCTGGACAATGAAGTGTTGTGGGCAAGGCCTGCATAACTGGGGTTAGAAGAGGAAATATGACTTGATGGACATCACAGCAAATAGAAGGAAAATAGCCACGCCTGTATCTGCAGCATAGAGGGCTGTAACCCTGACTGTGACCCAGATGACCTAAATTTGATTAGTGGCTCAAGTGTAGGAGGACCTGGGTGGAGGAGGGGGTTGGTATGACTGAATGGCATGTGCCAGCCCACCCTTCTTGGTGGGAAGGACTGGTACAAGGCACTTGCCTGGGCATACCTGAGCAGTTGAGCCACTAATATAGACCAGGGTTACATAGGCATGTTGTTTGCAAGGGAAACTGGGCTCACTGTATGTCTTCCCCTTGGGCAGTACTGACCTGCACAGGTCAAGGAAACCTGAATACAGTATAACAATTAAGCTTTAATGGATGCTTTGACCTTATGAATATCTCTTGCTCTGCAGGAGTGAATGATGAATGAGAGGACAGAATTGCCATTAGCAAGGAAAGAGTGGGTTATATAGATTGTGGCAGGTCAATGGTTGTCAAGGAGTCAAAATCAAAGGTGATGGATGCATAGATAGGGAGTGAACATGAGAAACTGGGTGGAAAAAAATTAAATGTCAGGAATAGGCTACTGTGTGGGTAAGTGAGAGCCTAATGAAGGAAAATGTGAGATGTATGTCAGGAGTTGGAAGTGACGAGGGTAATATATAATGTATAGATAAGACCAGGACTGGGAAGTGATGAGTAATACGTAATATAGATGAGTAGTGCATAGATGGTATAATGATCCAGTTAGACTGAGGAGAGCTGATTTCCTACATCTTTGCGGGAAGGGTGGAAAGGAGGACATTTTCCTGTGGCTGGAATATGAGAAGCTAATTTTGTGCCCCATACCTCTTTTGTCTTCCCATCAGTTTTCCACAACCTTTTTAAGGTTCAGTTGGTAGCATACCTCTCAACTTAGCACAAGAAATTGTGACAAACCAATAATAGTGTGGGGGGGGGGCCCAAAAATTAGGAACAATTTTTAAATATTGATCTTATAAACTTAGAAAGTTGCTATAATTTCAAATTTCATTTCCCCACATTTTTCTAAAGGATATGAAGTATGAAACTCAAATGTCCATCATTTAGTGAATTTGCTCCTCCCTGATTTGCCAGAAAACTGCACATTTTATGTGGAATAGACCAAAAATGCAAAGAGAGGCAAAAATCTGGATACTCTGTGTAAATCTGGACGGTTGAGAAGTATAGCTGGTAGGGTGGGGAAGAAGGATATTTTAAGGAAGAACAGATGGCAGTTATGGAGATGGCAGGATAATTAAAGAGAGAAAATGCAAAAATATAAAGAATGACAGGAGAATGTGAAGTAAAGAGGCTATGTAATGGAGTCCGAAGGAGGTGGAGGAGGAGAGATGTGATAAAACAGTGCTGGATAAGTGGCAGAAGCAAGGTGATTTTGTCCATTTAACGGGCAAATAGACAGGTATTATGAGACAGTGAATAATATGACTGAGGGAAAGACAAAGAAGCAACTATAAAGGTCTTTGGTTGGTCAAGGGGAATACATTGTATTTGGCAATGACTGCATGTGGATAGATGTAAAATATGGATGTTCAGTGTGTAGAAAATCCTAATGAGTATTATAAAATGAAAAGAAAGGAAAGGTTCTTATCATAGGTGTTTGGTAATATAGCTCCCAAAACTTACTGACATGCTTCTTGATAGGGTACTGTAAATCCTGATATATAAAATGGGAAAAGCTGGTTATTATGTTTGCTTGGAAAAAGTAGCGGGAAGCATGGCAGCTAAGGCAAAGATGGGAATTGCTAAAAACTAAAGGGTGGTATAAAAAGGAGGTAGCAAAAGGATGGAAGGGTGACTAATAATGGAAGTGATTTAAGGAACTGCTCAGGGGGTGGCTAAATGGATTATTTGGGGAGCAAGGAAATTAGGATGATGAGAGAGATTGGGAATGTGGAGCAAAAGATGGAAGGAAGTGAGCTGGCAAACGAGACAAAGGGACACAGAGCATAAACTAGTCAGAAGCTGGAGGGAGGACAAATGTAAATGGAGCTTGTGTGCATGCTTGAGATGAAGTGTTCTCTTCTGGATTTAAGAAAACTATGTGGAGAAAAGTAAATAAAGTGAACATATTACACATTGTGTCAAGCAATGGGTGAATGGACATTATATTTGGGGACACAGTTAATGTATTAGAATATGTGATGCAATTTGATTTTTTTTTTTGTAATGTGTTCTTGAGTGTATTTTTTTGATATTTTCTTTTAAAATCAATAAAGGAATGACCATATATATCTGTGTGTGTACGTGTGTGTGTGTGTGTGTGTGTGTGTGTGTGCACTAAGGAAATTGCCAGATAAACCTGACTGCATTGTTTCAAGGATTCTTTAGTTTCTAAAAGGGAATACAAGGATTCCAAATATTCCTTACATTCCTAGAATTTGAGAGCATGGCTGCAGATTCAAAGTATGATTCTGGCTGTAGTCTAGTACAGCAGATGGAAGTCTCTGCATGCACTCACCCTTTTAGACTGATTATATACCACCACCCTAGAAGAGCAAGCTTCCCTTGCAGAGATTAAAAATACACATGCTGCAGGGTAACTCATGCTAGTGGCTTCTCCAACACTAGTAATAAAAATATGCAGATGGAATACAGAACCATTACTTAAAAAATCCCCATTGCAAGAGGCAGTCAATCCAGTAAAATGGATGTCCTAGTCCTCATGACTACATGGCCAAAAATGGGAGACCCACAACTGTGAGCGCTAAATCTGTGAAAAATAAAATATGATTTCAACAGAGCAGTCTTTTGGCTTTTCCCAGTTAGTGGTTGCCACAGCGGAACTCCGGTCTGCTCATGATTGGCACTGGATTTTTATGGTGCTGAGTTGCGAGCCTGATGCCCAACCTTCAACGAAGGCACCCCCATTCTTGCTCGCACCTACCTGCATGTCTTTAGCATCACTCAGCCATGGGGAGGACATGCAGACTCCACACAGAAGGTGCTCCAACTGAGAATCTAATGGGAGAACCTCTTGCTGTGAGGTGACCATGCTAACCGCTGCACCACCGTGGCCTATCAGCAACAGAGCACTGAAATATGAAATTCTGTTACAGTATTCAAGAATTTTTGCAGGGAATGTTGCAGTCATGTGGGTTAATGTACATTGCCTTGCTAACCATGTATATTAATTCTAAGATCAGTTTATCTTTGGGTGGGGTATACTTTAATGTACTAAAAATGAATATTTTGTAGATCTTCTCCAAAGTCACTGTTAATCTTGCCATTCTGAGAATCTCATTTAAAGTCTTTGACATTACAACTGGACCCACCTGTGCAAGCAAATCAAGGGTATCCATTAAAGTTGAAACAATAAACTATTTTACTGCATACATACAAACTCAGAATAAGACACATTATTTGACATATTAATTTCTAGTCCTTTATTACTAAGTTCTCTACAGACTCTTGTAATCTCCTCTCTCAGTCACTGCCTGGCAGTAGGAGCAGGGGTTTCGGGCTGTCATCTCTAGGTCCTGTGGTGCTGTGTTTCATTCTCTCAGGCCTCATTTGCAAACTGTCTGACTTCAAGCACGTCACTTAACCAAACAGTGCTAGGGGGAGGGGGGTCAGCTGTGAATTTGGGCTAGGCTTCTCAGTGGTCCCCTCAACAGCAAACCTAGTGACAACCCATGAAATATCAAATATCTGTGAAGCTTAATCCACCCACCTTTGTTTCATTAGCTCTTTCCTGCAGCTACCTGAATAAAAGCTCAGTCAACAGCCTATCTTTGAGTAGTGTCCTGTAACCAGTGTTTACTTCTCTCCTTGTTTGCAGTTTAAAATGTCAGGCATTTTCTTCATTTATAATTACTATATTGGTTAAACATTGAGTCAAAACAGGAAATAGTGCAATGTGTGTGACAGCAAACTGGAGCGGACGGCAGATATTCCAAAAATGGAAGTGCCAGTTATAATGTTTTCTCTAGATATGAGTATTGTAACACAACAAAAATATAGGACATGTCACATGAATCAAGGAGTGTTTTTGGACTGCGTCAGAGGTCTTTCACCCAAGACTGTGATGCAAGGGTAGACACATAGTAAACATTACGTAAGCTATGATTTTGCAACAAAGCCTACCACAAACACTGATCTAAAGCTAGTGTGGCACATGACACAAGTTAATTCAGCCCTATCAATGCAGGCAGCACTCTCAGGGAAACGACTGTCTGTGTTCTACTACAGCTTTGGCATAAGCTACACTAAAGATAGAACAGAATCTGAGCTATGTCCCATGGTCAAATACTGGGCACTAGTTTTTGAAATTATAGTTCACCCAAACATCAGAGAATGCAAAGAAGTAAGCATTGCATCAGCCTTTGAAACCTGGGGGTTATGCTTTATAGTAGCTGCCTTCTGCTCCAAACAAACAAACAAATGTGTAGAAGATAGTATAGTAGCTGAACAGTATCTGCCATTTTTACAAGTTACATTAACTACATAAATATGCAGTATGAAACATTTTTGTAAGAAACACAAGTGTCAAGCTGAGGAGCTTAAGCAGTGTCTGCTTACCTTGCCATTAAAACAAACAGCAAATTTAAAAAAAAGTTTGGCTTGCCAGTAAAATGGAGGATCTTTGGGCTAATTCTCTGACATGTTCTTAAACAGCAGCTGGAGTATGAGAATAAATTGGTGTCAATGACTTTAGTGACAGTATACTCGCAGTCTCTGTCTATTGCTGTGAAACAAGTCAGATAAGACCAAAAATCTCTGTATTGGAGAATATTGAACCTTCAGAGAAATAGGATATGTCTCAAATCTTACATGGTTGACTTGGTGAAATCAGAATATGGTCAACTATTCAGCTACAAAAATTCAGAATTGGATTTTACTCCATGCCCTGGGAGACAGTGACCCTTTAACTGACTGGATTAAGTAACAAGTGTTATGTAAGGGGGAGGTACAGATTTCTGTACGATGTTCCCCCCCCAAAGAACTTACAGTGGCTATAAAAAGTGTGCAATAAAAAGTGTGCACACCCCTGTTAAAATGCCAGGTTTTTGTGATATAAAAAATGAGTTTTTCCCACCTTTAATGTGACCTATAACTTGTACAATTGAATTGACAAATCTGTTACGGGAAAAAAAATAAAATACAATAAGCTGGTTGCCTAAGTGTGCACACCCTTAAACTAATACTTTGTTGAAGCACCTTTTGATTTAATTACAACATTCAATCTTCTTGGGTACACACCTGTCATCAATTAGACTCTAACTCCAAATAAAGTTCAGCTGTCCTAGTAGGATTTTCCAGACATTTACTCAGTTGCCTGCTACAGCAAAAGCCATGGCACGCAGAGTGCTTGCAAAGCATCAAATAGATCTCATTGTTGAAAGGTATCAGTCAGGAGAAGGGTAGAAAAAAATTTCCACAGCATTGTATATACCATAGAACACAGTGAAGATGGCCATCAAAAAGTGGAGAAAATATGGGACAAGAGTGACGTTGCAAAGAAGTGGATGTCCCTCAAAAATTGATGAAAAGACATGACGAAAACTGGTCAGGGAAGCTGCCAAGAGACCTACAGCAACACTGAAGGAGCTGCAGGAATTTCTGGCAAGTACTGGTTGTGTACTACATGTGACAATCTCCTGTATTCTCCATGTCTGGTAGGGTTGCAAGGCTGAAGCCTTTTCTTAGACAGAAAAACATCCAGGCCCAGCTAAAATTTGCAAAACAATACATAGTCTCCCAAAAGCATGTGGGGAAATATGGTATGGTCTGATGAGACCAAGGCTGAACATTTTGACTACAATTCCAAAAGGTATGTTTGGTGCAAAAACATCACTTTGTATCACCAAAGAACACCTTCCCCACAGTGAAGCATGGTGGAGGCAGTGTCATGCTCTGTAGTTGCTTTCTTCAGCTGGAACTGGGGCTTTAGTCAAGGTGGAGGGAATTTTGAACAGTTCCAAATACCAGTCACTTTTGGCTCAAAACCTTCAGGCATCTGCTAGAAAGCTGAAGATAAAGAGGAATTTCACCTTTCAACACGACAATGACTCCAAGCATGCATCCAAATCAACAACAGAATGGCTTCACCAGAAGAAAATTAAGTTTTGGAATGGCCCAGCCAGAGCCCAGACCTAAATCCAATAGAAAATCTGTGGGGTGACCTAAAGAGGGCTGTGCACAAGAGATGCCCTCACAGTCTGACAGATTTGGAGTGCTTTTGCAAGGAAGACTGGGCAAATATTGCCAAGTCAAGATGTACCATGCTGATAGACTCCTACCCAAGAAGAGTGAATGTTGTAATTAAATCAAAAGATGCTTCAACAAAGTATTAGTTTAAGGGTGTGCTGACTTATGCAACCAGCTTATTGTATGTTTTTTATTTTTTATATTTTTTCCCCTAAAGATTTGTTTTTCAATTGTACAAGTTATAGGTCACATTAAAAGTGGGAAAAGTTTTGAAATTATTTATTGTGGTCTAATTTTTTATATCACAAAAACCTGGCATTTTAACAGCGGTGTGTACACTTTATAACCACTGTATGTTTCTTGGTCATGTTTTGTGCTGTTTTATCTATTTGAGAACTTCCTTTTGACTGTATCTCAAAGATTTGGTATTCCAGGGTCACTTCACTCACAGAAACAAGTGAACATGGCCCCATCATACATTTCTCCTTTAGTGATTGTTGACAAGGAAAGGGCGAATGCTCTGGCTACTGTAACAGTCATACAGCAGCAGCAGTAAGATCTAGGTCATTCTGACTCAAACTGTTTGGCCACTCTCCTATGTGAAACAATAATTTCCTGACTTAAAATCTCTCTAAAATCCTAGAAAAGTGTGTCAACTCCCAACTCCTTATATACCTAATAAACCTTTTAACCCCATTCAACATGGTTTCCAGCCTAACCACAGCACTGCTACTGCTCTCCTATCCTTTACTCATACAGTTGCTGAGGCCAGGGACAAAAAACAACTTTTGTATCCTGTCTCTTCCTTGACCTATCCAAACCTTTTGATAGTGTCGCATTGCAAACTAGTAACTGAACTTAACCTCTCTTCTACTGTGCAGTGTTCTCCAGCTACCTTTCAAATAGACTTCAATCTGTCAGATGGCTCACCTCCTGCTCACCTTTCTTGCCTATAAAAACTGCAGTCCCGTAGGGCTCATTCCTAGGCCACCTAGTATTTAATATTTTCACCAACAATCTTCACTCTTCTTGCTACCACTCTACCCTTGTCCAATACGCAGATGACTCTGCCCTCATCACAACCTCCAATACCATATCTGATCTTTCCCTTACTCAGAACTCCTTCTGTTCCATTGAAAAATGGCTTAATGAAAACCAGCTAATTTTAAACCCCCAAAAAACTAAACTCTTCCTCTTCCTACCCAACTCAATCTCTCGCCATAAATCCTCCTTCTCTATCCACTCACTAGACAACACCATCATCAAAGCCAGCCCTCATACTAAACTCCTCTGCACCATTATCGATGATCATCTTAAATTTGACCAGCACATTCATCAGTGTTTCAAAAAGACACACCAAAAACTAGGATTATTGTACCGCAACAAAAAATATCTTACTCCTGAGGCCAACCTATCCCTAGCTAGAGCATTCCTACTTCCAGGCTTTCTTTACGCTGCACCAATCCTCTCTAACCTACAATCCTCACTAATTTCACAACTTGAAGAAACGTACAATAACATTGCTAGATTTGCAACTAATCAACCCTATAAAACCCACCACTGCAAAGCTTTGAAACAACTACAATGGCCAGAACTCCCACACCAACTTCTCATATCACAACTCCAAATGACCCACTCTGTCCTATACAGACTGCCTGTCCCTCCCTCTCTTCTCTTGTATCTTTCTACATCCCCACCTGACCACTTAGAAGCTAAGAACAACAACTCCTTCTCCTACGTAAACCAAACAGAAACCATAGGTAAACTACTATATAACCACAATGTGTCCCTAACCTGGAACAAAGTACCTCAACATATCAGAAATACCCCAAACACTACTCAGTTCAAAAAGCAATTAAAACGATTCCTCTTAAGCTCTCTGATCTGCCCTTGCCTTGAACTTACTTAAACCCACTCCACCCCTTCAACCCTACCTCACATCACTCCCCAAACATCTCACTCATCTATATATTACCACTATCTTTCTTCTTCTATCACATTATCTCCCATTACACTGTATGTATCTTATCATACTAATTCATGACACATTCTGTTATCCACTTCTATTGTGTTTTTTTTCTTTCCCCCAGTAACTTCTCCCTATACTACTCCCATACAGTATCCTATCTCTACTTTGCAGTTATTTCCTATTTTACTTCATGCAATAACATATATCATATTTCTCATCCTATTTTTCCTGTTTTTACCTATAACACTTAAACTTTCTTCACCTTTTACCAATACTTACCTTGACTTATTTGTAAATATCTATAGCTAACTATTTATTCACAAGTATTGTAAATATCTATTGCTTACTATTCTAAAATGTTTTTTTTCACCAGTATAAAATCTGTTTTTTTCTTGGACAATTCACGAAAAACCTACTTTTAGTTCCTGTATAGAATTATACTACTATAACTTCCTTATTGCATGCTTTTCACTATGGATTATTATGTAAAACTGAATGCATTGTTTATTATAAATCTATGTTTTTATGAACATTGCTTAATCACTGGAGCTTTTCTCCTCTGGTTTCCATTGAAAATGGGCCTGTGGCTGAGCTGGACCATTCCTGTTAACAAATGTCAAATAAAATAAATTAATAAAATAAGTAAATGGTGTCCCTTACTTGTTTTAGCTTGCTGTGGCCTAGAGCTGACTCTGTCTTTAAATATTTTTATAATGCAGATCAGTAGCTGTCAAAGAATCCACAGAATTTTGTTCACAGATAGAATAACAACAGATGCTAGTATACCTTTTTAAATTACTTAGCCTAGCCAATAAGTTAGCCCCAGGAAGACTAATGTAGTTGAAATCTGTTTGTTTTGAGCAGAGCATTAAGAATGTGCAGTTTTAGGTACCTACATTTTGCATTTCTTTTGTTTTAAAGTTTTTATAAAGTATATCCATTACGCTTTTTGATTTAATGCTTTGGTTATCAAGGCAAAGAGCTCCACGTTTTAGATAGTATTGCCTTCTTGCAGTGAAAGGATATTGCATTGACTCCTGTACCCTTACTAGCTTCAGATATTCTAAGATTTCATACTACAGTGATTTAATAATGTACTTTCAAATTATGTTAATTGACACTGACTTTTATTCACCACGCCCTTGCTCTCACTGTTTTGAAAGAAATAGTGGCTCCATACACACCATCAGGAACCTTATCCTCTTTCCATGATTTATCTAAAAAGCTAAAAATCTGAATTTATTTATCTGCTTATTAGTTTCTTTGCATTTGTCTGCACTGTTGTGGCAGGACAGGTAGCTTACATCCTTCTAAGTTGGGAATTGCTGATTGAAGGCTCAGTGTCTGTTATTCTAAAAGTGTATTAGTTCTAGTTAAGCACTTGGGCTCCAGGCCAGTTATTTTACATTAAGAAGGCTTGTGGTCTGCACTCTTGTGGGAGGAGAGGCTAGTTTCTGCCCTTCTGAGCTGGGAATTTCTGGCCAAAGGCTTACTGTGCCTGCTTATTTGAACTGTTTTTCTTTTTTTTTTTCAAAACAGGTTTATTATTTTAACATATAAGAGAAATATCATAACAATTTTATACAAGTAATTAAAAATAGGTATTATTATAATATTCAACAAAACAACTAAAGTATTTACAAAGACATCCACTACAATCAGATCAACTAATTAAACTAAAATACCATGCTATTGAAATTAAAATTTTTTTAACAAATTTTGTAAATTATCCCATACAATAAAATAAGATGTTTTTCTGTTTGTTCTAGTCCTAATTGTGTTTATTTCCATATGGCACACTATATTCATAACATTTTTAAATTCATTGAACGAAGGAGGTGTATGTGAAATCCAATTTCTAGTTATTATTTTCCTAGCCACTGCTAGAATAGACCATAACAAGGGAAGCTTAACCTTTTTAACACTTTGAGGTACAGGTGTGTTGAATAATATAAGAGATTTAGAAATAATGAAATTATCTGTAAAAAGAGCCTGCAAAAATTCATTAATTGACTAACAGTATTCTTTCAATTTTATACAGTCATAAAACATATGAGCCCAGTCAGCATTAATTTCTATATTACATCTCTTACATAGATTATCTTTATTATTTATTTTATTCATTATCAAAGGTGTATAAAAAGATCTATGTAAAAATTTCCATGTATAAAGTCTCCAGACAATGGAAGACGTAGTTCTATAAGCAGATTCCAATATATATTGTTTATCTTGTTGATTTGGTGGGTCCCCATTAATAGAAGTGAAATAATTCCAGTATGAATCTACACTGTAAAAAGTTTCTTGTCTGATAACTTTATGTATGTATGAAAGTTTACCTTTATCAGAAACTTTGTTGTAAATTTAATATCAAGTAATCAATCAGTGTTGGAATAGATTCTTTAACAGTTATAGACATTAAATCTATTTTATTAATGAGATGTCTAAAGTTCTGAACCTCTAACCAGCAAGTTTCTCTTAGATCAAATTCTTGTTTTAAGAAATCTAGATTTTTAACTTTATTATCAGATATCAACTGATACCAGTACTTTAGATCATTATCTATAGCTAAATGAGTTCCTTCAGAAGTAGATGACAAAAACATACCCTGAGTATACATTATAGGAAATACAATAAAATTCCATTCCCTATACTTAGGGTGCATGAATATAAAGTTACGATAACTAATAATAATATTTAATGGGTAACAAACCATATGTTTAGGTGTAATAGGTGAAGTACTAAATTCCTTTAGTAACCATAACATGGAGTTATTTACAATCATATTTTTATGTGTTAAGGAGATTTTCATGAAGTGTATACTAATTAGCTCCCAATAATCTTTCCATTTTGTGACCTATGACTGATCTATTAATAAAGTAATAACTTTTACAATAGAAGAGATAGTATATAAATTAAAGTCTGGAAAAGAAATACCCCCTTGAGACCAGCTATTAGTATGTTTCTTTAATGCAATCCTAGGTCTATTAGGTGCCCATAAGAAATTTAACATTAGTGTGTTCAGTTTCTTGATAATTATTTTGTAGGTGGAAGTATTATTGATTGTATTAAGTATAAAATCTTGGGGAATATTATCATTTTAATAATTGTAAGTCTCTCCTCCATAGTAAAAACATATTATTCCAGGTATTAAAAGATTTTGTATATTAAGAAAACAGGTATTATAATTATTATATATAATAGATTTAATATCTTTAGATAGTATTATACCTAAATAAGTTATCTGACCTGAATTGGGTACATATTTAGTAAAATCACTAATGAGAATATTTTTTGTATATATAGGTAGTATTTTAGTTTTTTCTTCATTGAATATTAAACCAGAAATACTTTTAAAATTCATCATGTTATCAAATAGAGACTGTATAGAAGAATTAGATCCTGCTGATGTAATTAGAACATCATCTGCAAAAAGTTGAATTTTGGATGTTGTATTTTCATCTATTTCAAAACCCTCTATGTCAGTACTGTTTCTGATCAAATTAGCCCAAAAGGTCACGCACGTAGGATCTGCTGCCCGGTCCAAAATCGCAAACAACCAAAAACAACCAAAACGGACCAGCTGTGAGGATGTATATAATTTTATTGCTTCAAATCATAATGTCAGCAATGGTCAAAACCATGCTGAATAAGCAAACCGGTTTCGGCTAATACAAGCCTTTTTCAATGCCAAATAATCAAAAAAGTAAAACATCACCATTGTGAGCCCTACTTATAGTCCCTCTCTTAAAGAGGTATTGCCCAAATTAGATTCAATATAATAGCTAGGTGAGAGATTCAAATATTTTGAAATATTTTAAACATCATATAATCATGATTCAACCCATATATTAGAAATTCTGTTTGGTGTTTGGACAAAAAGTAATAAATGGATAACACTGTAAATATACATATGTATATTCCAACAATGTTTGGCATACATAAAGCTATATACAGACTGCTAATTTGTATATTAAATGGAACAATTCTGGCAGATATGCCCCAAATAAATAACCTACCATTATGAATGTATATCACAATATATATATATAAGGCTGAGATGTATAATTTATATAAACCTATAAGACCCACCCATAGTGGGTATAAAAAATACAACATGAAAATGGAATACATGAAAATCGAAATATACTTGTATTTTACAACCTACTGAATTGGTTCTAATGTGTTCAAACCTGGTCTAAAAAGACCACCTAACCTTATGATCCATTTATACTCCATTTCATTGAGTTTCTTATGCCATCCTGCTTTCATTTGTCGATGTAGAGTGATTCTATCTATAATGATGAATGTGAAATGGGCGGAAGGATGTTCAAGGGTATGTTTATACAAAGCATTAGTCATGCGTTTGTGTTTGATTGCACTAATATGTTCACAAACCCTCAGTTTAACGGGCCTGGAGGTCTGTCCCACATAAAATGCAGAGCAATTACAAGTGGTCAAATATACTGCCCAATCCGAACTACAATTAGAAAACATCCTAATCCCAAAAACCTGGGATGTATTTCTACTAGAGAACTCACTAGTTTTGGGCATGTGTTTACAAAATGAGCAATGACCACATGGAAAACTTCCCTTCAATGTGTTTCCCTCCAGAGTGGTCTGTAATGGATACTGTGAACTATATCTCTTGTAATGGGTTAGAAAGGAATTTAAATTTCTACCCCTTCTATAAGAAAGAACACTGTTGGGGTAATATATCATTCAAAATTTCATGAGAACGTAAAATGTCCCAATGTTGATTGATAATCTCAACAAATCGATTGGTATTAGCCCCATAAGTGGTAACTAGCCTTAAAGTGCAATTCTTCCCTGATCTATGATTGAACTGTTGTTTAGATTTATATTGTAATAAATCTGAACGTGATGAATGGTTAACTGTTTTCAAAGATTTGATAATGATGTGCTTTTGATATCCACGATCAACAAATCTATTAACAAGATCATCACAAGCCTTGGAACCTTCCTCCGAAGAGGAACATATTCTTTTCATCCTCATAAATTGTGATTTGGGGATGTTGTGGATGATGTGGCGTGGATGACAACTGTTCGCATGTAGCAGAGTGTTGTACTGAGGAAATTTTCTATAGACTGATGTAGCTAGAGTTTGATCCTGAAGTCTATTGATCATGACATCCAAAAACACAATGCTATCGTATTCTATGTTGATCGAAAAACGAATTCCGAAACTGTTGTCATTTAAATAATCAACAAATTTGGAAAGTTGTTCCTTAGTTCCACGCCACACCATCCAACAATCATCAAGATATCTACTCCAAATATCAAGATCTACCAAAAAAGAATTGTGATGCATATCATATATATAAGTGGCCTCAAAATAACCCATGAACAGGTCAGATATATGGGGCAAAAAGACCCCCATTGCTGTTCCATTGACTTGCCAATAAGCTTGGCCATTGTAATAAAAGATGTTCTTACATAACACAAATTCGGTTAATTTGGTCAAAAAATTATTGAATTCCGTAGAATACAATTTTATCCTGTTTTCTTACTGTATATTTGAAACCTTTATTGAAACATATTCGATCACGCATACAGGACACAACGGAGTTTCTCAATATAGTTCAAGATTCACAATTGGAATCCTCTTGGTGGTTGTGTACACTTGATGTGGCCTCACTATATACCAACATACCACATGAACTAGGCATTCTAGCTGTTTCATATTGGCTTTATAAATCAAAATTGTATTCTACGGAATTCAATAATTTTTTGACCAAATTAACCGAATTTGTGTTATGTAAGAACATCTTTTATTACAATGGCCAAGCTTATTGGCAAGTCAATGGAACAGCAATGGGGCGCTTTTGCCCCATATATGCGGACCTGTTCATGGTTATTTTGAGGCCACTTATATATATGATACGCATCACAATTCTTTTTTGGTAGATCTTGATATTTGGAGAAGATATCTTGATGATTGTCGGATGGTGTGGCGTGGAACTAAGGAACAACTTTCCAAATTTGTTGATTATTTAAATGACAACAGTTTCGGAATTCGTTTTTCGGTCAACATAGAATACGATAGCATTGTGTTTTTGGATGTCATGATCAATAGACTTCAGGATCAAACTCTAGCTACATCAGTCTATAGAAAATTTCCTCAGTACAACACTCTGCTACATGCGAACAGTTGTCATCCACGCCACATCATCCACAACATCCGCAAATCACAATTTATGAGGATGAAAAGAATATGTTCCTCTTCGGAGGAAGGTTCCAAGGCTTGTGATGATCTTGTTAATAGATTTGTTGATCGTGGATATCAAAAGCACATCATTATCAAATCTTTGAAAACAGTTAACCATTCATCACGTTCAGATTTATTACAATATAAATCTAAACAACAGTTCAATCATAGATCAGGAAGAATTGCACTTTAAGGCTAGTTACCACTTATGGGGCTAATACCAATCGATTTGTTGAGATTATCAATCAACATTGGGACATTTTACGTTCTCATGAAATTTTGAATGATATATTACCCCAACAGTGTTCTTTCTTATAGAAGGGGTAGAAATTTAAATTCCTTTCTAACCCATTACAAGAGATATAGTTCACAGTATCCATTACAGACCACTCTGGAGGGAAACACATTGAAGGAAGTTTTCCATGTGGTCATTGCTCATTTTGTAAACACATGCCCAAAACTAGTGAGTTCTCTAGTAGAAATACATCCCAGGTTTTTGGGATTAGGATGTTTTCTAATTGTAGTTCGGATTGGGCAGTATATTTGGCCACATGTAATTGCTCTGCATTTTATGTGGGACAGACCTCCAGGCCCGTTAAACTGAGGGTTTGTGAACATATTAGTGCAATCAAACACAAACGCATGACTAATGCTTTGTATAAACATACCCTTGAACATCCTTCCACCCATTTCACATTCATCATTATAGATAGAATCACTCTACATCGACAAATGAAAGCAGGATGGCATAAGAAACTCAATGAAATGGAGTATAAATGGATCATAAGGTTAGGTGGTCTTTTTAGACCAGGTTTGAACACATTAGAACCAATTCAG
>NC_056726.1:1360522626-1360592035 GCF_019279795.1 Protopterus annectens
GTAAAAGGGTGTAAGGCAGAAATAAAAAAAATGTAAGAGAAAGCTATAAGAAGTATATACAATAGAATGTTACTTACTGTTTATATTAATAGAGTTAAAATAAAACATATTATTTACTATTATTTAGTTCTAATTATTATTGGTTAAAGCATGACAGATTATTTACAAACAAGCATAAGCAGTGTAATCAAGAAAGTATAATTAGGAATAGCATTTGAAGAACATATAAACTTTTAAAGGAAAAAAAAAATGTATCAAATTACTGACCTTATTTTTCCTCTTCAGAAAGAGAAACAAGTTAAATCACAGCTTGCCATTAAATCTCCAGATATTTTGACTAGTTATGAAACAAAACATTTTTTGCACACAGAGAATAACTTTGATTAAATCTTTTTCAAAATATTTGTTGCTTCTTGGAAATGCAGGAACTATATTTAAAAAGATTAATAATAAAATAAAATGATGAGAGAGAGAAAAAAACATAGTACAAATCATTTGTTTTTTAGTCTCTTCTTCTTCTCTGAAGTCTTCCATGAAGTTTCAGTTGCCAGTCTCTTTAATGAAGGACTAGCCCATTCCATTTCTTCTATTTTTTCCAAAATCTTATTTTTTTTGATAAACAGTAAAGCAGAGTCTAAGTCATCGAAAATTTTAGGACCATCAGGAAGGAAGATTTTAAGCTTGGCAGGAAACAGAAGGTATGTTTTAAACTGTGCTTTTTTAAGCTCCCTTATTAGTGGCAGAAAAACTTTTCTTTTAGCTAATACCATGGAAGAATAGTCATTGTCAAAATGCACAGTTGTTTCATTAATCTTAACAGGAGCTTTAGCCCAAGCAGATTTGAGAACCATCTCTTTATCAAAAGATGATAGAAATCTAACGATAACTGATCTAGGATAGTTTTTGTTAGAGTTAGTATTAGCTATAGATCTATGTGCTCTTTCGATACCAAAAGAGAATGCTTCTGGTAAATCTAAAGTTTTAGGGAGCCATGTTGTTAAAAAAGAAGTAATATTGTTACCTTCAATATTTTCTGGCAGTCCAAAAATCCTAATGTTATTGCACCTAGATCTATTTTCCAGGTCATCCAGCTTTGTTTGTAAATGTGTATTTTGTTTCAGCAGAAACTCAATGTTGATTTCCTCTTCTTGTATTCTATTTTCCATGTCATTCACAGCTTCTTCTATGCCTGTCATCTGGATCTTCTGTTGTTGCAGGTCCATATGTAACAAGTCTATTTGTTTTGTAGTTTTTTCTATGAAAGTGTCTATTTTAGTATCCATTTTATCCATCTTAGCAGTAAGTTGCTGGACTATAATTATCAGAGACTGAAGTTCTTTCTTGATGCAGAATTTGTCTTACTGGAACTCATTTCAGACTGATAAACTGACAGGAAAATTTCCAAAGTAATTTCTGACAGGAATATTATTAAGATTTCCTTTCTTTTTTAGATATAGTTCAAGAACTATATAAAACAAACATGTTTAGAAAGAAAATTACTTCAAGAATTAATTTTTTAAGTAATTAATTCCTGTCAATGTAATGAAATTGGTGGAGCTGAAGAAATCTGCTGCTATCCTGTGTTCATCCTTGGCCACGCCCTTTGAACTGTTTTTCTGATATTGGTACACCTTGTCTGCTGTAGCATAGACTAGATTCAGGCCTGCTGAATTTAGCTTTGTTTGTATAACTTGGGCACTAATCCAGGCCATCTTTTTTGGAGAAGGTGCAGGTTCCCTGCACCCTAATGGCAGGAGTGTGTGGTTAGAACTTGTCTGAAGACAGCTGGAACAGGGCTCAGTTTTGAGGTTTTTTTACTGGTTAATTGGGTAATTTGTTTAAATCAGTTTGCTCGTTTTCTATTGTTATAAAAAAAATTGCACTTTATTCATCTGCTTTTACTGTAATTGTGTTTCTTCCCACTTTATTACCTTATTTTGCTTGTGCTTCTTAAAAGTACTCAATTGTATTATTCTGCTGCAGTTATTACTGCCTGGTAGTAGCCTGAGTCAATTGTAACTGTTATTCTAAGCCTTTTGGTTTAAGCACTTTGGCTTCAGACCTGTTGTTTTACATTAAGAAGGTTTGTGGACTGCATTGTTGTGGCAGGGCAGGTAGCTTATATCCTTCTAAGTTGGGAATTGCTGACTGTGAAGGCTCAGTGTCTGTTATTCTAAAAGCGCATTAGTTCTGGTTTAAGCACTTGGGCTTCTGGCCAGTTATTTTACATTAAGAAGGTTTGTGGTCTGCACTCTTGTGGGAGAAGAGGCTAGATCCTGCCCTTCTGAGCTGGGAATTTCTGGTTAAAGGCTTATGCCTGCTTATTTGAACTGTTTCTTTCTGAAATGTGTGTGCCTTGTTTGCTATAGCCCAGAAGTTAGTAGTTTATTGGCTGTTTTGGGCTAATTTCTCTTTCATTTCCCTGCTATAAAAACCACATTTGCGTGGCTTTTTGTGCTTTTATTCAGCTCAGCGAGTGCCTGCCAGGTGTCCTGCAGAGTTCTACAGCAGCAGAGAGACAAAAGAGAGAATTTGGAGTGATTAAGTATAATTTTTTTGCATTTTCTTGCTGTCTTTAACTAATTCCACCTAAAACGCCAATTTTTTAGCATTTCTGTGATTTTAAAAAGCTTGGTTCTGCTACATATTGTACTTATTTGCTGCCTGCACTTGAACTAAGTCATTTTTGTCTTTAAATGTTGTAGGCTGCACACTAAAGTGTGATAGCCATTTCTGTGCATTTAAAGTATTTTTTTATTGTATCTGCTCTACTTTCTGAAAAAAAAAACAAACAAAAAAACCCCCTAGAAATATACTTGTTTCCTGCCTTTCTGAACTAGTATATTCCAGTTTTCAGTTTATTGCTGAATTCAGGACTGTTACAAGTTTGTGTTGCCCATACCTTACTTGGATAGAAGGAAGTTTCTCTGTTCACCTGTGAGAGAGGGGAGCTTTGAACAGCCCATCTGTCCCTGGAAGAGTGGTTTCAGCCCAGAAGTTTATTGGCCATTTTGGGCTAATTGCTATCTCTCATTTCCCTGCTATAAAAAACGCATTTGTGCAGTTTTGCATACTGGGCAGCACTGTTTAGCTAGGGTTAAACTATTCCCGGCTCCACGAAGTGTACTCTTCAATTTTTCCCTTGGAACTAGACAAACTTTCAACTTAAGCACTCAAACTATTCATTTCACAGCACAGCACTTGCTCAAAACTCATAGCAAGCACTAATTAACCGTAGCACTAGACCAACCTATACTGTCCAGAAGGATAAGACTCTCTATTCGTCCCTACCAGCAAATCAGTAAAACAGCTCACTTTACCTATTCAGACATGTCCAAAGGGCAGTTTCAGGTGTACTCTTCAGTCCAACTGGTGAATCTGGGCATTTTGAGGCAATGTTACAACTACCTCATGTACACAGACAACCCTCTCCTCCTACCACCAAACACTAATATATGTGAGAGATGCAATTATACAGTCAAACTGGAGGCAAAGGTCTCACAACCCAAGACTGGGAACTGACCGTCGAGAGGAGAAGGAAAATAATTACAACACACAACCAGTCTCGCATAGACCTACTAAACCAACACTGGCAAATTAAAACACATAAATACATGAAAACATATTCGGAGGCTCTAAATTAAAAATATGCAAAAACAACAGAGACCTCCAAAGCAGACACCCAAGCAACCTCCACACCCCATTACAAACCATGAAACACATACTTCACATAATCAGTGTGCCATACAATCACAGCCCTTAAGGCAAAATAGCATACCCAACACACTAGTAATAGGTGACTCTATTGTCAGGCACACTGATGTCCCACTAACTAAGCTGGACAGGAAGGTTACAGTTAGCTGCCTGTCAGGCGCCAGGATCCGCCACATAACACAAGCACTCAGGTCGCTCCAGAGCAAGTACAAATATGACTGTCATTGTCCATGTTGGTGTGAATGATCTGAGACGTACCTCCCTGGACTACATGAAAAGAGGAATGGAAGAGCTCTCTGATCATGTAGCCCAAGCCGGTAACACCCTGACCCTGAGTAGCATCCTGCCCTCACCAAGAATGATGCCACAGTATAAAGAAAAAATGATCAATTTCAACAATTGGCTAAGTTTCTGGTGTCATTCAAAGGGGATCCAGTATCTGTCCGCCTGGGATGACATGCTCGACAAGCCATGTTGATTTGCCAAGAGATGGCTTGCACCTGTCACCCTTGGGCTTTTGAATACTGGCCAAGGCTTTTGCTGCCCCATAGTGCCTTTTTTAGGCAAGGCTCAAAAGACAAACCCACCACCATAAATAGCACAAGTAACCAAAAACTAAGGGTAATGCTACTCAATGCCAGAAGTCTAAACCTCAAAATGCATGCACTCGAGGCACTCCTCAGTATGGAGAACATTGATATCTGTGCAGTATCAGAAACCTGATTTAAGGCTCCAGAGAGCACCCTAGCACTACCAGGCTACAAGTCATACCATACTTTTCGGCCACAGAACCCGGACTGAAACACAAAAGGTGGGGGTGTATCCATATTCATCAAGGATGCCCACACCTTCAGGTTAGTGGCACAGCACAATGACAAAAATCATCCAAGGCTAGCTTCAAAAGAAAAATTGCCAAAGATAGCCACAAAGCGTTCTTTAGGTATGTCAAGAACCTAAGTGGAAACTCTCAGATCTGCTCTGAGTTAGTGCAGAATGGCACAAAATACACTGAACTGACTGATACTGCCAACATTCTGGCAGACAGGTTTAGTGCAAACTTCACCCCTCTCTCACCCTCTAAAGGGCCCATAACCATACCAGAATATTGTAGAGCCCTGACAATCACTGACACACAGGTTAAAACAGCCCTATCCAAAGCCAAAAATACAGCTTCAATGGGACCGGACAGTGTCCCAGGCTGTGTCTTGCATGAACTCCAAAATGAACTAACCTCTCACCTAAACACACTGTTCAAACTCAGCCTCTTTACAGGCTACGTACCCGTAGAGTGGCACACACAACAGTTATCCTGATCCACAAAGGTGGAGCCACAACGTACCCTGGGAACTATCACCCTATAAGCTTGACTAACCTGGTCTGCAAGGCTATGGAGCGTATCATCGTGGAGCAAATTAAGAGACATTGGGAACCTCCAAACATTGGACCCTACCCAGTTTGGCTTTAAGGACAGATCATGCCTCCTAAACCTGGTGGACTTCTTTGAGACAGTTACCAAGGCTTTAGATGAGGGAAAGGAGGTCCACACAGCCTACCTAGACCTCGCAAAGGCTTTCGACACCATTCCCCATTCTGGTATTATAGACAAGCTCACCAACCTCAATATAAACCCCTACGTCACGAGATGGGTTGCTAATTGGGTCATGGATAGAACCCACATGGTGAGAGTTGCAGGCTCTAGGTCCGATTTCTAAACCAGTTGTAAGTGGCGTCCCCCAGGGCACAGTCCTGGGGCCCCTCCTGTTTGGTATATACTTCTCAGAGGTACAGGCAAACACAGGAGGACTATGGCTGACCAAGTTTGCAGATGACTGCAAACTGGGGACCATAACTGACTCTCCAGCTGGTAGACATCCTCCAGAAGGGTTTCAATGAGACAGATACCTGGTGTCAAAATCATGGCCTCAAGCTAAGCTAAATGCCAAAAGGTGCATAGTCATTCCCTTTGGAAAAAACGAAGTACCCATGAACTACCACATACGTGGTAGTTCCCTAAATACAGAAAATGAAATAAGGGATCTGGGGACCCAAGTAGATAGTAATCTCTCCTTTGATAATCATATTGCAAAGGTGGTTAGAAAATCCTTCAATGTGGCCCACCTAATCACAAAAGGGTTCACATCTAGAACAAAAGAGGTTATTGTGCCCCTCTACTCATTACTAATCAGACCCATCATAGAGTACAATGCCCCATTTGGGATGTACCTTAAAAGACACCTGCAACAGCTGGAAAGACCACAGAAGTACCTCACCAAGAGGATTACTGGCCTCAAACCGATGCCCTATGCAGCTCGACTGAAGAAACTCCAGCTGTACTCAGTTGCATACCGCCTACTCAGAGGTGATCTCTGCCTGACACAAGGCCATGTCCAACCCTGAATTGATGGACATGCTCCACCTAAAAAAAAAAAAAAAAACAAATCCCCAAGAGCCACATGCTCTAGGGATCTAAACCTCACCATAACAATAAATAGGACTTGCTGGAGGGATAGATTCCTGTCCCCGAGACTCCCCATGCTTTGGAATAGGATTCCAGTCTACATTAGGCAGAGCCCTTCGCTAACACTTGAGAGAAACCTTGACGAGTGGATGGGAAACAGAAACTGTACCCCGGGGATTACTGCAGTGGCTCTGCTAGAGAGAGGCACAGGGAACTAATGGCTCTGCTGGACAGAGGCACAGGGAACTAATCTAAGGGGGCGGCGAAAGCCAACACGTTCTGGCTAGGCTTACATATGCCCTCTGGCAGATAGCCTAGTACTTGCCTATGAATACCAAAACGGTTTGCCTGGGCAGAGCCCATTTTCTATAGAAGCTAGGAAAAACACAGAGTACAATAATTTGAGTAGAATGTGTTTGAAGTTAAGTGTGTAAAAACAAGCAAGTCCAAGAGGATAAGGTGTCCAACCAGTAAACAAAAGAAGCCGTATCCACCGCAAAGTAATGTTTAATAGATTCCACAGCAATCAGTGAAATTTAAATGCTGAAATGCAACCAGTTCTTTTTTGTCACACAACTTCCTCAGAAAATGCTGACAATCAAATTCCTTCTTATTTATACCCTCACCTGTTACAGAAAGTCATGTGATGTTGATTAAAAAATTTTAACCCCTTTCGTAAAACAGAGAATCAAAAAAAAATTTTACAAGAACATAAAAGCAACATCCCTTGTAATCCTTTAAACTACATACAAAAAGTAAAATGTTCACCTACCATAAGCACACAAACTTTATCATTCTCCACATAAAACATGTGAATAAATAGTTAAAACAATAAATCCTGAAATAAGACGTATGTTAAAATATTTCCTACAGTAAAATCAGTCATAACTTATTGGTTAAAATTTGAGTTATTTGTGCTGAATAAACAATAATTGTTGAGATAAATAGTTGTAGTTCTAAAATCATTATATAGTGTGGAATTCACAATTTCACTGTCCTTGGTTTCAAAATAGGGGCTAGGGAGACCATGTCATTCAAATCTGGCCACTTGTTGGCTTCCAACACCAATTGCCAGTACACCTCTCTGTATTTCAACATGGTCTCCCAAGAACCACCCCTCCTATCCATAACCACTTCATCCATTGCAAAAAAGTAAAGGAGGCACCCTCACAACTCTCTGTATGTTTATATAATGCGTTTCTAGTGTTTCCTCTCCTAATGTCGTAAAAATGTTCGTAAATTTTTTTCTTTAGGTATCTTTCAGTTTTATCTATATAAAAAGCTTTGCATTTTCTACACGTTACAATATAAACAAGCCCTTTACTATCACAATTGTAATAAGACTTGGATGTTTATTCCTACTACTAACAATAATCTCAAACATTGGCAATAAATGGACATTGCTGACATGCTCCACACTTGAAGGTTCTCACTTTCCTAACAGGGTGATCCCCGTATTTATTTTCCATAAGATCCTTGATGCCACCTACTTTTTCTAAAAATAAACTTTAATGGAGCAACAAACTTTAAATTGAAATCAGATAGCTTAGATAACCTATCCCATTACCTTTGGACAATATCTCTAATAATATGGGAATCCCCACTAAAATCCACAATAAAAGCATTCCCATAAACATAATCATCCTCATTGCACATCCCCCTTATGTTGTGTCTGTGTCAATAGAATGTAAAATTGGTGCACATCTTCCTTTCCTATGCTGAAGCACTTCTTCCTGAATTTCCTGTATTAAAATCTCAGGATACCCGCTTTCTAAAAACATATGTTTCAGCAAATCACATTCATCGTGGAAATCTTTGTCCTCAGAGGTCATTCTACTGCCACATACATATTGACCTTTCACTATACCTTTTTTCTGGAAATAGGGGTGGGTACTCTGAAAATGCAAAAATGAATTACAATACGTCTCCTTCCTATGAACATTTGATTCAAAACCATTGTTACCCTTTCGAATGTCATCATCCATGTAGTCAATACTGTCATAACCTGTCTTGTAGGTAAATCTCAAAAAAATCCATACTATTGGAGATGTATTCAAAAAATTCCATAAATCTCTCCTCACTATCTGTCCAAAATAGATGTCATCCAGAAAACGTTTATATAATGCCCAACTGTCCTTAAACCTTGAATTAAACATGTTTCTCTTCCCACCAGGCCATCACTAAGTTAGCATATGTAGAGGCACATATAGCCCCCATGGCCACTCCTTTCAGTTGTCAAAAAATTCCCCTTCAAAATAAAGAAAATTGTTTAAAACCAATTCCATTAAAACTTTAAAAACATCTCCTTTTCTGTAAATCTATTATCATTTCTTAAAATCTCTTCAAAAAAATCCAAGCCAGTGTTGTGGGGAATTGAGGTAAAAAGGTCTACCACATCAATAGTAATAAAAATGACATTGGTTATCTGCTTATCCCTTACACTCTTTAAAAAATCTCACGAATCTTTAAGAACATTACATTCACCAACAGACAGTTTTCAACCTAGAATCCAAATATTTAGCAATAGGTGCAGCAACTGATTGCCTTGCTGCCACTGTAGGCCTCAAGGGGGGGGGGTCCCTTGTACATCCTTGTGGCTCTTGGGTATCCCAAAAATAGACTGTACTCTTGGTTACTTATGTAAATACCTAAAGGTCTCTATCAGTACAGCCCACCAATACCAAATCATTAAGTGCCAAACAGATTTTTTTTTCTACGATATATGCACCTCATTAATAGAGGCCCATGTATATTTGTTGTCATCTAATAATATATCTTATCTTGCTATCATAGGTGATGGAATTCGTAAGTACTGTACCCCCTTCTTTGTCCATATTTGTTCTTTCTAATAGACTCCAACAGCAGTTTTTCATCAACTGCAAAATTAAACCTAACTTTGTTACTAGGAACCCTTTCCCTTAGTTCCATTCCCAAAACATTCTTCAGATTTTTAAGTTGGGGGTGCAAAGGTGGGTTCCACACACTTTTCCTTCTCAACCCACCACCCAAATCTCTTTTCCCATCTAGTAAAAGCTCCAAATTCTTTTTATGAATTAACATTTTCAGATCTATTAAAACCTTACTTAAATCACATGTTTTTGGGGAACAAATTTAAAACCTTTTGAAAATTAAAAAAAACCTTGGTAATGTGCAAACTGCTGTAATTTAAAATGGTGTGTCCCCGACATATTAATATAAGTCCATCTTTCCTTATACATCCATCAAGCTCCAATTCTTGTCCTTCAGTAATTGAACCAGTATCTCCTACTAAACCTATATCACCCTCCAGTTGTTCCACCCCCACCAATTGCCCTGATAATAGTCGGTCATAGGTTTGTTCTTCAGTCGCTCGGACCTTCGACTGGGGGCATACTCTAAAGGGTCTTGATAATCAGTGTGCCCAACCAATTCACCTGTATTAAAATTGTGATCCACAGGGTCTATATAGTTGGAGCCATAGTTACCACCCCTGCCCTTATTATATCAAACACCATCATTCCCACAGCCTTCAAAATTAACAAAGCCTTTGGGCTTAGGGTATTGGATGTTCTGTTCATATTCATATAAATCCCTGTTTAACTTTCTTTTCTTCCTATTAACCATCAATGTCACTTTTTCATCAACTTGAGCTCTTAAATCAAAGTATTTCTTTTTCTCCTCATCAGTAGTAAACATTAAGTCTTTCAGTATACAGGCATTAACTTTACTAATCCTTTCATTCAATACCCCTGACACCCTTTCATTTTGTTTGAGAGCTCGTAAAATTTCAAAACCACATGTATCAAAAATTTTAATTGTCTAAATGAAACTCGTATCTCTCTCCACATTATTCGGGTATCTATACACCCGCAGCCCTTTGGGTACAACCTTTAAATTTAAGCACTCCCTTAAATACACAGTGTCAGCATCAAGTGTTTTAAATTTAAGCAATAAATCATGTAATTTGTCTAAATTGTTTGTGTAAATATCAGCTTCATCCGTATATAGCTCAGTCAGATTAAAAGAAACGTGCTTGTTTAACCAAATGTCCAAATTGCAATGATTGGAATCAGCGTGATTAAAAACAACACGATTAGCATTGTTAGTCACCTTGTGTTCTCGCTTCATGCCCAGAATCATGACAAACAGCTCCACTATGTACACTGTCCAAATTTTTATTTCTTAGCAACTGCGGTGTCCCCAAACTGTCAAGACTGACAAATCATTGCCTCCGCAGTCCTCGTTAACAGCACAGTCAGAAAACATGCCATTAACTTGCCTCGTCCTCACCCCAGCTTCCTGGTTACTGGGAAGTGACAACAGTGAGGCAGATTTGACCCATGAATGACAAATCGGGGTCATCAAGTCTACTAACTGTGAAACTTTACCAAGTAAATTAGCTAAGACCTTTTCACTGCTGCTTCCAATTGAAACAACTTCGGTGGAAACCATAACCTCTGCTAGCCTCACAAGTAAACCACATGTAAAAACAATATGTACAATTGTCTTGTTTTACTGTTACAGAGATAAACAGAAGTGAAAAAACAAGCTGTAGGACCACTGAAAGCTTAGCTACAACAAGTACAATGCAGAATGTAGTTAATCTATACTTTGTAAATGTATATTGGAAATCATGCATACTTTCAAAGCTGAACGAAGTACCTGATACATCAATGCATGAGTTCCCTAATGACTCACCTGTGCTGTGTGAAAAAGAAGGGAAAAGGAGCATGCAAGCGGTAGAGATCTGGGGATTCCAAGTATAAAGAAAGGGAAAGATCTACTGGTGCTTTTTAAAAGTCTACTTGGGTTCTTTTACTGGGAGTGATTTTGAAGATGCTTGGATTATTTTCATATTTTTAGGGGGTCTTATTTGCGAGATGAATTTGGAGATGGCATAGTAAAAAAAAAAAAAAAAAAAAAAAAGGGAAGAGAAAGATGTAAGAATTGGGTAAACTAGGGCAAGCAGAAAAGTGGGGGAAGATGTAGACTCTCATAAATCAGCATGGTAAGATGCAGTGGGGTGAGGTTTTTGGGGGGGGTGCCACTGCATTAATGACTGTGTAGCTAAGCACTTGAGGGGGAGTAAAGGATATTGTGGGTCATTTTTAAGCTGAGTGATGGGTAGTAACATTACTCGTTCTTTTTTTCATTTCTATAAGACTTTAAGGTTCATTATTTAATACTTTATTCCATTGTGTACCTTTAGTCTTTTAAGTTGTTTCAGGATCTTTTCAAGTGTGTAAGGTCTTGGATTTGGACACTGGTAGGGGTTGGTTTAGGTAAATATCCTCAATTCTTTTATGAATATTGATCAAGGTGGGAGCTTTAGAAAAGGGTATGAGCAAATTACATAGAAATAAATGGAATCTGTGTGAACAACACATGCATAATAATGTTCAGGAGGAGGATAGAGATTTAAGAGAATGCAGGAATTGAGCAATTTAAGTAATGTTGGATGAATGATAGAGAAAACATATGTATAATACATTAAAATAAAGAAAATGTACTATGGTTTGTTTTCTTTTCTGTGCCTGTCTTTTTTTATTTTTCTTTCAGCTGCTCCCATTAGGGATCAGCACAGTGGATCATCTGTTTCCATTTCTTCCTGTCATCTACATCTTGGGTTCATGGATTAGTACTAAGCCAACTGCCCTTGTGAACCACTTTAAGCCTAGCCAATTATCCCTTGTGAGACTCAAACCCCACACGTTGTATTTGTAAGGCAAACACCTTAACCATTAGGTCACCCTCTGAACAATTGCTCTTCAATATCAGCCACCTGCATGTCCTCTCACCACATCCATAAACCTTATCTTAGGCCTTCCTCTTTTCCTGTTTACCTGGCAGCTCCATCCTTAGCATCCTTCTCCCAATATACCTAGCATCCCTCCTCAGCACATGTCCAAACAAATGCAAGCTCGCCTCTCTGGCTTTGTCTAAAAACTGTCCAACCTGAGCTAACCCTCTAATATACTCATGTCTAATCCTGTCCATCCTCGTTACTCCCCAATGCAAATCTCAACATTTTTAACTCTGACATCTCCTCCTGTTTTTTCATCAATGCCACAGTCTCCAACCCATATGACACAGCTGGTCTAACTACCATCTTGTAGACCTTCTCTTTCACTCTTACTGGTACCTGTCACAAATCTCTCCTGACACTGTCTTCTCCATGCACTCCATCTTGCCTGTACTCTCTTCTTCACCTCTCTTCCACGCTCACCATTACTCTGAACTGTTGATCCCAAGTATTTAGACTCATCCAGCTTGGCCAGCTGTACTCCCTGCATCCTCACCATTCCTGTGTCCTCCCTGTCATTCACACACATATATTCTGTCTTAGTCCTGCTGACCTTCATTCCTCTCCTCTCTAGAGCACATCTCCACCTTTCTAGGGTCTGCTTCAACACCCTCAGAGCAAACATTGCATCTGTAGTGCTCTTTCCCGGGATGAAACTGTACTGCTCACTAATCATCACCTCTCCTTAACCTAGCTTCCACTACTCTCTTCCATAACTCCATGCTATGGCTGATCAGTTTTATCCCTCTGTAGTTACTACAGCTGTGCACATCGCCCTTGTGCCTATGTCATTGTTGAAATTGTGATTTAATACAGATGTTTAAAAAGTCTTAGCAGTTTTGTCTTTTCACCACCTTTTAGTGTAATCCACTTTTTTTTAATAATCCATCATTTTATCTTTGTTTCCATATGTAGCTATAAAGGGTGCATCATGATAGAGCTGGCTGCCTTTTTGTAAAGATCCTAATTTACAGACATACTATGCTAACCAGGAAAGAAAATGAAGTATGTAGTTTGAATTTTATTCAGTAGACACAGCCATCCAAATGTATACTTAAAACTGCACATGTGCAGTCATGGTCAAATGGACCCTAGGTTCAGTAATGGACTGGGCTTCCCCAGCCATACTACAGTCATGGTCAAATGGACCTTAGGTAGGGTAATGGACTGGGCTCCCCCTGCCATACTAATATCCTGTTACGTGGCTGTCTCTCCCTTATCATAAAAAATTGCTCCAACCTGTCAAGTCTGCATCTATTTTCTTTACTTTTACAATGTTCACAGAGATTTAGATTTAATTTAAAACCTATTTCAAATTTTACTGCAAAAAACAGACAGCCATTTGTTCCACAAAACAAAACACTGCCACATTGAAAAGCATGAGCAACAATAAACTTCTCTTCCTTTGAAACTCACATATATTGAATGCTTCTGACAACCTGTTAAACTATAAAAGACATGCTGGGATTAATATTCAAACAGCACATAGTGAAACTATTTAACGGCTGTGTGAAGAGTACAGGAATTCAAAAGAAAAAGTATAATTAATTTGCTAACAACATGCACAGCCCACAAAATGCAAGTGTCCTTATTCAGGGGCGGCTAAGGAGACCGGTCTGGTGAAATGACTTGTCAAAGTTACACAGCAGACAGTGAAATCTGAGGGAATCAAACAGTGCACTACAGGAAGCATTTCCTTAACCACTCTTAGACTTGCTCATCAGCTCTTAAGTGCCAGGTAAACTGTGGTAACCCAGTGCAGTGCATTTCGCACTGCTCTGCTGGAAAAAAAGCTAAATTAAAATGTATTCATAGTTGAAATATTAACACCAAATTCATAGACTTTTCAGGAAAGATCCAGGAGCATTGTCTGGCAATGTAACTTGCTCAGTCGCACAGTAGGCAAATGGAGGTGGATGGATTCATGCCCTTTATATCTTACAGATTTTTTTGTTTGACATGACTCTGTCCTTATCTCTGCCCTATCCTCTCCCCTGTTTTCTGAGCCTGAGTAATTTCATACACATCTTCACATATAGTTATTCTTTTAGCTTGTCTTGCTACTAGCCCTGAGGGTATTATGGTCTCTTGTCTCTTTCCCTAAATACTTTATAGACTCGTAGGCAGTTGTTAAATTCTGTTTGCACCTCTGCCACTAGCAACAGACATTTGTTTGAGTATTGTTAAACTTCACTCTCCTCCCCTCTTCTATCACAGCATTTCATACAGTTTAAGCTTGAAGTTCACTTCACTCTACTCATGCACCCTTCCCAACTCTTTCCATGTTTGGAAGTATCTGATTGAACACCAATAACATATTGCATTCCATTAGGATGCATCTGCCCAGTCTTATTTTTCACACTGACTATTGTTATCATTAATGTGACAAGCTCCCTTAGAACTTATGCACAATATTTGAGCCCAAGACATGCCACAGTTACCCATAGTAATTCACACTGGACAGTATATTGTTTCACTGAAGAAATTGTGTAGTCTCACTGCCATCTGCTTTATTATATATTATATTCATGTAAGAAAAATGCAGAACTTTACCGCAATAAAGATGCAAAGTATATACTTTTCACTGCACTAACAGCTGTCATTGAATGTAATCTGCTTATGGGCTTGTGAATTAAAACCTTTCCTATAATTTGTAAAGCTTTTAATATGGAGCATAAAGTATATATTACTCGTTACTGCTGTATATAACATGGATCTGATGAAGCTCTGACATGGGTGAACATGCTCATCTCTTGTTTTTACTTAATAAACCATAGTTTAAACAAATAATACCAGCTTGAATTCTGTTTTCTTAATTTTAATAGGAATGTATGGTGATTTATGACACAGAGCTTGCATAAGATATTTTGTCAGCTCTCTATTTTAATAATTCATATGCTGGTATCAATAGTAATCATTTGTGTACAATCAGTTTTCCCTTTTTGTGTTTTCTTTAAGTAAAGTGTTCAGTACCCTTAAGACTGGAGAGCTATATTTCCTTGGTACTAGGTTACATTGTTTCTTACATAAATGGACTCTTTATTGTGAAACAACTTAAGACTTGCAGTTGTCTTCATCACTATGTTCATCAGTGACCTTAAGTGTGGATGCATATAATTTTAAGGTTATTGAGCTTGCAAGCGTGATTTGCATATCATATGCTAGCGAGTTATTTCAGAGTGTTCTACTTGGGAATATAGAACTATAAGAGATTAGACCACATCTACTGTGCTTTTGTGCTGTTTGTTAAACCTCTTCACATGACATGGTATTAGAACTGAAGAAATTTCTGCGGAACTGATTATCTATAAAACTCAAGGAATGTATATTTAGCAATTTCTGTGTTTGTATTTTATGCATTTTTAAATGCTTAACTACTTTCATATTGCTACTAAGGCCTTTTATATTTAAAGAAACATTTTGTCAGTCACGTTACTATTGCTGTTACTAATTGATATTCTATGATCTCTATAATCAAACATTTCTGTATTTGGAATTACACAGGTAAGGCCTGTGTTCAGAGTGACTTGCACAAATCTGACAGGAGTATTCTTGATGCTTATGAATGAGTGTAGCAAAGGCAAGATTCATAGAAACCATTTATGCTAATGTGAAATTCCTTAAAAACAATGAGATGCCATGAAAAATGTTGTAAAATATAGTATGCTAATGAGGCAGTTTTGCAATTCTGCACGGTATGCACATTCCTTGTTAAATGCAGTGCTTCACCTTTATTTTTTTATATTGTTGCAATCCATGAAGTTGCCCCAGCCATCCTTTCATTAGTTTGTCCAAGAACTTCCCTGACGCGCAAATTATTTCCCCCAGCAACTCCTTCATTAGCTTGTATAAGTATGCACAAGTACTAAAATGACAGAATAAATAATTTTGCCCTGCAGTCACTTCAGCAATTTGACCATGTATGCACAAGCACTTTCCTGACGCACATTATTTCCTCAAGCGACCCCTTCAGTAACATTTCCTAGTATGCACAAGCAACAAAATGAAATATTTCCCGAAGCATCCCCATCAGTAACTCACCCTAGTATGCACAAGAAACAAAATAAAACATTTCCCCAAGTGACCCCTTCAGCAACATGCCCTACTATGCACAAGCACCAAAATCAGACATGCCCGATTGTGCACAAGCACGAAAATGAAACATTCACCCAAGCAACCCCCTCAGTAACATGCCCAAGTATGCACAAGCACTGAAATGAAACATTTTCCCAAGTGACCTCTTTGGTAAAATGCCCTAGTATGCACAACCACCAAAATGAAACATTCATCCATGCACAAGCACCAAAATGAAGCATTCACCCAAGCAACCCTTTTATTAATATGTCAAAGTATGCACAACCACCAAAAATGAAACATTTCCACAAGTGACCCCTTCAGTAAGCTGTCCAGATCTTCACGAGCACCAAAATGAAACCTTCACCCAAGTGACCCTTTCATTAATATGTCCTGGGTATGCACAAGCACTAAAATGAAACCTTTCCCCAAGTGACCCCTTCAGTAAACTGTCCAGGTATGCAGAAGCACCAAAATGAAACATTCATCCAAGCAAACCCCTTCATTAATATGTCCAGGTGTGCGCAAGAACTAAAATGAAACCTTTCCCCAAGTGTGACCCCTTCAGTAAACTGTCCAGGTATGCACAAGCACCAGAATGAAACATTCATCCAAATGATCATTTCAGTAACATTTCCTACTATGCACAAGCACTAAAATGAAATATTTCTCCAAGTGACCCCTTCATAACATGTCCAGGTATGCACAAGCACCAAAATAAAACATTCACCCAAGCAACCCCTTTATTAATATGTCCAAATATGCAGAAACACCAAAATGAATCATTTCCACAAGTGACCCCTTTAGTAAACTGTCTAGGTATGCAGAAGCATCAAAATGAAACATTCACCCAAGTGACCCCTTCATTATAATGATCAAGTATGTACAAGCACCCAAAATGAAACATTTCCACAAGTGACTCCTACAGTAAAATATCCAGGTATGCACAAGAACCAAGATGAAACACTCACCCAAATGATCCCTCCAGTAATATTTCCAGGTATGCATAACCATCAAAATGAAACATTTCTCCAAATGACCCCTTCATAACATGTCCAGGTATGCACAAGTACCAAAATTAAACATTCACCCAAGCAACTTCTTCATTAATATGTTCAGGTATGCACAAAGAACAAAATGAAACATTCACCCAAGTGTCCCGTTCAGTAAGATATCCAGGTATACACAAGCCACAAAATGAAACATTCATCCAAGTGATCCCTTCATTAATATGTCCAAGTACGCACAAGCACCAAAATGAAATATTTGCCTAAGTGACCCTTTCAGAAAAAATGCCCAGGTATGCAGAAGACTCCAGTATAATGATAGGGCAGTATTCATAATCTCAGCCTACGCCCCACAGCAGGGTTGTGATAGTGAGGAAAAGAGTGCATTCAGACAGCAGCTGCAGGACCTACTAGATAAAGCAGGATAACATGGATTGGTGTTGATAATGGGTGGCTTGAATGCAGTGGCGGCTGGTGACTTCAAATTAAAGGAGGGCTGCAGGAGACAGCTGAAGGGGTATGACCAACTAGAAAGGGGTGGAGCTATGCTCAAAACCTCAAGCAACTGGAATTTTAATTAAATACGCTGCCCTGGGTGCCAAAAAGTCATTACGAGAGTCCAATCAAGACAAAATGAAGTGTAGAAAAAAAAATATTTCAATGCATTGGCTACATGACAACTTACTTAATATCCAGATGGAAACAGGTTGTTAGGCATGAAAAAATAAATTACTTTTTAAATACATTACTGGAATGCCAGTCAAAATCAAGTATAAAAAAACAAGCTGCACTCAACTCAAACCACTACTCCTTGCACTGCAGTTCTAATTATAATTTATATTCAGCTTTATAAAATTACCAAGTAACATGCTGAAAGTAGCTATCTCTGTGATACCCCCACTTGTAAAAATGTTTCTTATCCAAAAAAGACCTGCTGCCTGACACAACTATCTACTTGTTTCATGGGGAAGACATGATCAAAGTAAAAAATGAACAGCAAACAAGAAACAAGCTCAATATAAATTGCTTAAAGGATTCCTGCACAAGTTATAGACCACACGATTGGCATTCTGTTTAGTTTACGGGTAAAGCCTGTAAAGATGACTGCAAGTCTCCAACAAATGTAATGAGCTTCTGAAAATACTGTAATCCTGTCCTTTTATTACAAATACTGTCATATGCATTTCAATACCCAAGGCTTATACATTATCTAGTTATGTAAATATTTTCTGCATGGCAACAACGAAAAGGCTTTCAATGCTGGTAATTTTTTAACAGTATGCTTATTAAAGCTTACTTGCATCTTACAATCTCTGACAAGCTTACCTGATGGTCATTAAATCATTGCTACTTAAACAGAGCAACAGGGCACTGTGACAGCATGCATTTCCTGAATAATAAGCATAAATCAAAAGTATAAAAATATGACAGAAAAGCAGAACATTCTTCAAAATCCAGGACAGATGAAAAGCCACGGTCGTACTTGTGGTCTGCCTTGGATGGGGGAATACTCTGCACACTTACACTGCATAACTGCTCCTTGCCTTCCTTGGACACATCCAGAGCCACTACAATGGGGAGTGGGGTGCAACAAGTATGTCACAATTTGAAATGTCTCTGGCTGACGGTGATGGCTCTGACACTCATACCTCTCAACTTCAGAGCAAGAAATCTGGACAAAGCCATATATAGAACTAGAAGTGGGACACAGGCCAAAAAATAAGAACAATTTTTAAATATTGCTCTTAACTTAGATAATAGAACAGTAGTAGGTCTTGCATTAGTACGAATTTTCTGAAGGGTATGAAATCTGAAATTCAAACTTCACTCTTTAATGACTTGCCGGTAATTTGCCAGAAAACCAACTTTTATGAAAAACAGACCAAAAATGTGAAGCAAAAATATAAAGTTGCCACACAATACAGCTGGGAACCTGTCAAAAAAGGGACACCTTTTTTAATATTAACACTTAACTTGAGCAGGTAACAAAATAAGAGCATCTACGTGCATTTCTGAAATAAAAGTAATCTATAACTCTGATCATTAGTTATATATAATTGTAAAGCCTCCACGTTTTCTTCCAAAATTGCCTTTTTGAGGAGGGATTATTAGGGGAAGAGCAACATTTTGAGACAAAATTGGGAACAATTGAGAGGTTTGGATATTCCTAATTCTACAAAGCGATTTGCATGTACCTCTCAACCTCTTAATGCAGGAAATCTGGACAAGGCCAAATATATTGGGGGAACATACAAACGCTACTAAAAATTGCTCTTGTATAAACTTGACAGTTGATAGAATAACAGGTCTTGCTTTAGTATGCATTTTTCTGAAGGTTATGATGTCTGAAACTCAATGTCTGTCATTTAGTGACTTCATTCCTAAATGATTTGCTAGAAAACCACAAATTTTGAGGAACAAACCAAAAATAAGAAGCAAATATCTATTCATTCTGCAAAAATATAGATAACTGAGAGGTATAGTTCAACCGGGGCTGTCTGAGTTTGCTACCCTTCCCCCCTCACAAAATCATGGTCGAATAGAGCCTCTCCCCTGCAGCCATTCCAATGTCCCATTCCTTGGTTATTTTGCCCCATTTACCATAAACATTGTAATGTGCATACTGCTTTACTTCTGCAATGATTTAGATTTCATTTTAAAGTTTTAATTTGCATTTTACAGCACAAACCCTAATAGATATCTGTTAAACAAAGCAATGCAGTCTCACAATGAAAATAGACTTAGCATTAAAACTTCTCTGCCCTTGGAACTCACATGCATTGAAACAGCTTTGCAACCCACATTCAAAGAAAATACATTTTGCCAGTGGCAGATAAAGATTAACTTTGGGCTGTTTTCAAAATCATAGGCCCCTTGAACATGAAACTTACACATGCTCTTTGATACACCTTCCTGATTGTATTACATTATATTCCTTGTACAATACAGTACAGTTGTTAGAGGGCATTTTAAATTTATTGTTTTGAACATTTTTCCAGTAAACAATGAAACAAAATGCATGCACCACTGACAAAACTGCCCAATTCAGAACATTTCCATCATAAAAAGTCTACTCACCCTTCTATAGCCCACCAGTATCAGTAAATATGTACAATCTCTGAAGTAGTAAAATCCACATTAAAGAAATCTGTAACTAATAAAGAGGTTGCTGCTAGCAAACAACTTTATATGTCATTGTTTCATCTACAAATAAAGTGCCTGTTGCCCTTGAAGAATAAATTGCCTATGTTGCATGCATTAAGAAATGATAAGCTAGTAATACCACAATAGGGAATGGATGACAAACTGATAACAGGTTCATGGTTACTAGGTATCTTTGCCAAAAAGAACTGCAGCATCCACCCCCTTTACAACACAGTACAGTATCAGCAATGCATCTACCTACTGTGGGAGTAGAACCAACAGCCTTCTGCATCAAAAGCAAGTACACTACCTGTTGTGCTATTAACAATGCAAGCAGACTTGGCATAAGCAGCACTAAACTTTTGTTCCCCTGCAGCTCTCAGCTCCTTGTAAAATCTACTCGACACTCAGCTGTATCTCTGAACTCTGCAGCACAAGAAATCTGGAAAAAGCCAAAATTTATTGTGGGCGGTTGGGACAAAAGCCCAAAAACCAGGGCCACATTTTAAACATTGCTTGTATAATGTTGGAAAGTTGCTAGAATAAAATGCTGTGTTACCACCATACATTTCACTGCCACGTCTTGAACCCAGGGGACCCTGTGCAAAACACATACCACTTTGCCAAATCAGCTGTTTTGTGAAACTGAGGAAGACTAACTTAAATGTCTACCATTTAGTGAATTCAGTTCCCACCATAGCTGTCAACCTCTTAGCAAAAAACACCTGAAGAAAGCCAATAATGTGGGAATACAGCTGCCAAACATATTCAGTTCTCACCACAGCTCTCAAACTCTTAGCAAAAAACGTGGACAAAGCCAGTAATGGGGGGGAATACAGCCCCCAAACATTCAGTGAATTCAGTTCTCACCATAGCTCTCAACCTTAGCACAATATACCTGGACGAGGTCAATAATGGGGGAATACAGTCCCAAAAATATGAGCAAATTTCAAATATCCAAGTTATAAACTAAGACAATTGCTAGAATAAAAGGGTTGTGTTACCATGTTCTTTCTGAAGTCTGAAATTCAAATGCCTGTTATTAAACATTTATTAACCAGGAAACTAGTCTGACTTTGAACAAAACCAAGCCAATTTTCAGCAGAGAAGGGAGAAACACTCCAGACACATCTTTGTAAGGGATGGGAGGACATGCAAACTTCACACAGAAGGCACCCCAGCCAAGAATCAAACCAGAGAACCTGTAGCTGTCAGGCAACAATGCTACCAGTGCACTACAAACCTTTGCAAGGAAAAAATGAAGATACAGAAACCACAGATTTTATGAGGAGCAGAACAAATGAGGCAAAAATCTGCAATTATTTACAAATAGTGGTGGGTAGAGAATTCAGGTCCTTGCCACCTGCATCCAAGGTACAGGGTTCAAGCCTGAGTATCTCTACCCACCACTGTTAACAGGGGCATTTCACACACACACACACACACACACACACACACACACACACACACACACACACTACCTGTAAATGTGTCCGGAAACTCGCTTCCACAAAGCAGCAAAACTCCAAACCTGCGCTCGACTTCAACGCTTCTCTGCAAGAGCTTAAAACTCAACTCACCTCTCTCTTGATTGGTCCTGTCTGTGGACAAAGCAGGTCGGAGCTCCTCTGTTCTGTGCGGTCGTCTACCGTACAGATTCCTGGGCATCTGCGGGGCAGAAAATACCTTCCCTGTATCTGGAATGCTGACTCAGGCAGTCAGAGTACGCACAGATTCCTGGGCATCTGTGAGGCAGTCTGAGTGTGTCTGTGCATGTGCGGATGTTCCGGTACTTGTAAAAACATTTTTTTTGTTTTTTTAATTTTATGTTTCATGTTTTTATTTATTTTGTTTCTAGGTGGGAGGGCTGCAGTCCTATAGCACGAGCTGCCCCTGCTTGAATGCACATATCAGAGCAGACAGAACAGGATATGAGGATTGCCTGGGTCCACATGGGTGGGGCAACAGGAATAAAGGAGAAGCCATTCTAGACTTCTGTCTGGCGAATGGCTTGATAGTAGCCAACACGTCATTCAGAAAGAGAGAGTCACAAGATCACATATAAGAGTAGCCAACATGCAAGTCAGGGAGACTTCCTTCTAGTAAAGAAAAGGCACTGGGGTAGAATCCATGACTACAAAGTCATCCCCAGTGAAACAGTCGGCCCACCGCATAAACCACTAGTTGCCATAATGAGCTGCAAGCAGTGGTCAGAGAAGGTCAACAGAGACCAAGCTGAAGACCTGGAAGTTGACTGGAAAAAAAGTGCAACAGTTCAAGGAATTACTCTGGGCACTAGCACCCCATGAAGAGGAGGAAATAGGTGGAGTTGAACAAGAATGCCAGCGCCTAAAAACAGCATGTGTTAGGACTACAGAAAATATATGTGGCCGAGCCAGGTATGGAAATAAGGTACATAATGAAAGCTGGTGGTGGAATGCAGAAGTCCAGGAAGTCATCAAAAGAAAGGAGAAGTGCAGAATGAAGTGGGAGATAGAAAAGACTGACCAAGCTAGAAAGGACTACTGATTGGCTAACAAAAAAGCTAAGAAATTGCAATAGCAAAGAATAGGGCATCAGAGGCACTGTACCAACTTCTGTAAAGTGACGTGGTAAGTGGCACAAAAACTGTCAGGTTGCAAGGCAAAGACAGAAAGATAAAGAAGATAGTCAGACACCCTTCCTAAAGGATGTCAGCAACAACCTGCCCACCAGTCAACAGGACATCCAAGCCAGATGGAAGGAATATTTCCAGCAGCTTCTGAATGAAGAAAATCCCACAGAAGCTGTACTGCCCCAAAAACAGCCTATGATGAGAGGAGAAGAAGAGGAGCCAACCCTAGGAGTAAGAGCAGCACTAAGGAAAATGAAGTCAAGGAAAGCAGCAGGCCCAGATGAGGTCACAGCAGATATGATAAAGATGCTGGGTCAGATAGGGGAGAAATGGCTCCTGAGGGTACTAATTGCAGTATGGAGAGAAAGGTGTATCCCAATAATGGAGAATAAGCATACCCATGCCAGTGTACAAGAACAAAGGGGACATCCACAACTGTGGGTAGTACAGAAGCATCAAACTCCTATAACATTGCATGAAAGCTCTGGAGAGGGTGATTGATAAATGGATACTCCGAGTAGTAGAATGTAAGATGGGAGATGAGTAGTTCGGATTCAGATCAAGATGCAGCACAATTGACCCAATGTTTGCAGTGAGACAGATACTTGAGAAGAAGCTAGAGATAAGGAGAGAGTCCAACTGGGCATTCCTAGGCTTGGAGAAAACATAAGACAAGGTCCCAAGAAAGCTGATCTGGGCAGTACTGTGGTGGTTTGAAGTCCCAGAAACATTGGTAGAATTAGTGCAGGCTATGTACAATGACCCAATGACTCAAGTACAAGCAGTGTTCGGCCTCACAAGGGGGTTCCCAGGGGGAGTGGGTGTACACCAGGGTTCAGCTCTGAACACACTGCTGCCCATACTGGTGATGGACTACATTAACAAATGGGTCAGAGAGGCCAGATCAACAAAGTTGCTGTATGCAGATGATGTGGCATTACAGGCAGACCCTGAGCTAGAACTTCAGCAAAGGATAGGAGAATGGAATGCAAAACTGAAGGCACATGGGATGAAACTAAGTACAGATAAGACAGTGATAATGGCAGCAGATTGGGGAAATCAGAAGAAGCTGAGAATAGAGATAGATGGGAAGATAGTGGAACAGGTAAACAGCTTCAAGTATCTGGGAGGGGTGGTTGAGGAGAAGGGAAGTCTGAATGAAGAGGTCAATGCTAGAATCAGAGGGGCTGCAGCCAACTGGCATAGTGTCAGGTGGAGTCTATGACAGAAGAATGCCAAACAAGCTGAAAAGTAAAGTGTACAAGACAATGGTGTGACCATTACTACTGTATGGTACAGAAACCTGGGCAGTAAAGGCAGACCAGTTGAAGAAGCTAGAGGTGATGGAAATAAAGTGCCTAAGAAGGGTGGTAGGATGCACACTGTGGGGCAGATGAAGAAATGAGGACATAAGAGCAGAAGCCAAAGTAGCTCCAATTGCAGAAAGGATCAGAGAACAGATTACAATGGTTTGGACACACGTGCAGAAAAGCAGAAGACAATCTGGTGAGGAAGATTTGGGATAGACAGGAAGAAGGTAAGAGGAAGTTAGGATGTCCAGCAAAGAGGTGGATGGATTGTGTGAAAGAAGATCTGCAACAGTCAGGCATGAGTGTTGAAGGCAGGAGTGTGGCACTGAATCGAGAGAGTTGTCGACAGTTAACACGATACCCCAACCCCATGTAGAAAAAAATGGGAAAAAGGGGGCTTATGATGATGATGATGAAAAGCACCAAGTCAGTGGTCTCCAAACTTTTTTGCACCAAGAGCCAGTTTCATGTAAGACAATTTTCCACTGACCGCCCATTGCATGCACATAAAAATAAATATAATAAAGTGCATAATAAAACACACCATAATGGAGAATCAATGGGAGCATTGAGCTTGTTTCCCTGCATCTAAACAGCCTCATCTAGTGCTGATGGGAGATAATGACACCCACATTGTGTTCCTTATGTCCAATCTACTCCATAATTTAATTTTGGTTGCTGTCCTTGCAGAAAACCCCACTTCAGAAAGATAGGATATTGGAAATGGAAGAAAGGGTTTTCAGTTCTTATTCTATCAACTTTCTAAGTTTATAAGAGAAATATTTAAAATCTGTCCCTATTTGTGGCTCTGTCCAGAATTATTGTGCAAGAGGTACGCAAACCTAATGGAAACATTTTTCTGAATCTAGAAACTTTCTAAGTTTATAAGAACAGTATTTAAAATCTGTCCACATTTTGGGGTCATTGTTTCCCTATTATTTTGGCTTTGTCCAGATTTCTTGTGCTAAGAGGTTGAAAGGTATGCTGCATGCACCTGGATTAGACTTAAAAGGCACTAGCAACTAACACCTACAATGACACTGAAGTAACACATTAACAAGTTTATCTGATGTTTTCAAGTTCTGAAGTATTCCATCTCCAGTTGTTTCAGGCAGAGGCATGTAAAAATTAGTAAAACAATAGCTTCCACAAAAAAAACGTTTTGAGTGGTCTGGCATACCTGTCATTGTCAACTTCCAACCACATTTAAAGTTTACTTAACTGGATCAGTAAGAGTCAGAGCTGGAAGAAGAGCTGCCAGGTTCCTCACCAAAGTGACCAAATGGGAGGAGGGGCAGCAGCTGTGCATCCTCCAGGACCATTTTTGTATCGTCACTTGCAGCACCAGTCAGCAGCATATTTTTGGCCATTCAAGACTTATCAGTTTTACCATATTGCGGTTGATTGAAAACTACTGCCAGTGTGCAATTTGATGAATTGTGCTGCTTGTCCTTGGCTCCCTTTACCTCAGGAGTGGTTAGGTGATCGGTTCGTATACTGCAATGCTGATTGGCTATAATTGCGGTATATGAACTGATCAAAATTAGTGTAGAGGAGCCACTGCTGTTCGATGCAGAACAGTGGGCAATTTCAATGTTAAATGCAGAGTGTTCCGTATGATCCAGAGACCTTGGCTGCTCAGCTTGCATTCTGTCAACTTTCTAAGTTTATAAGAGCAATATTTAAATGTTGTCCCTATTTTTGGAGCTTTGCCCAGATTTTTTGTGCCCAGAGGTTGAGAGCTATGGGCTCTGTCCAGATTTATTGTGCAAGAGGTTGAGACGTATGGCCCAGAGGTACACAAACCTCTTAATTCATGCTGCTGCCAGGGATCTGTCTCACTCTTCACTCTCTCACTCTGTCTCTCAGGCATAAACACACACACACTTTTTTTCCGTTTCATTTATTTTTATTTTACACTTGCTAAACAGCAAAAGCACTGCTTAGCGAGTGTAAAATAATGGCTCAATCGATCTCACTGTTCACTCAGTCTGTTATACTTTCACACACATTCTGCTTTCACACACACATTCACTCACACACAGACAAAGAAACACACTCACACACATACACGGATTCACTTTTTTGTTTCACTCCCTTCTGTGCAGCCCGGTACTGGTCCATGGCCCGGTGGTTGGAGACCACTGCACCAACTAATCTCCTCTTACATCTTCATATTCTCTCTCACAACTGCTGCTAACTGACAAGTTCAGGGCTATTTACACACTTTGTATGCAAATGAGCTCATTATAGATTCATGTCTATGATTCAAACTCATATACATATGTGTAAAGCCACTTAAGTGTAGTAGCCTTCCTCCTATTGCTTATGCATCAAGCATGTTATGCTTTTGTGATAAGGGGGTGTATTCATAAAAAGTCCTCTGCATTTCCATAATCATCCTGAAAGTCAGAATATGCATAACTACGTAGCAGGGGTGTAGCTAGGATTTTCAAATTTGTACTCACAGCTCCCAGACTGCTGCCCCCCCCCATCAAGCCACATCCGAATCAACATGTCCTGGTCCACCCACTCCCTTACAAGCTGCTCTCCTTGTCCCCTTCAGAATTCTGCTCTCTGAACTGAACACTGGCACTTGTTTGCCAGGATGATAATAACTGGCATGATAAAACAATATAGGCACTTCTTGTCAGATTTCACTCCATTGGAGCTTTACCCAGATGCCCATTTATAACCGCTTTTTAATACAGTGTGACACAGCCCCCAGATGTCTAACAAACAAATGCTGACATGACTAGTTTTTAGTAGCAGTGCTACCATGTCTTAATAGTTCTCCTGCCTTTGTCCAGTTTTCCTGTTCATTCCTGCCTTGGAGATGAGAGCCAGGAACTCTGCAGTCAGACCAAGAGTATGCTGTTAGCAATGACTAAGCCTCTGGCCAGCGTTTCAGAACTGACATATCACATATGAAAGGTGTGGTCTGCAAATGAATGAGTTGATACTCTGTATTAACAATACGATGTCTAACACTCGTATTCTAACTGCTGGCAGTTTCCTAGTAACTGGCTTCCACAATTGGCTAAGTAGCTGGTGTCATTCTAGGGAAACCCAGTTTATATAGCCCTGAGACAAGATAATCACTAGTCTTACCTGCAATGCAGACAGCATTCTGCATCTCTCGTTCAACAAGTTCTGCATACTGGCCAAACTGTCCCTGCATGCTTTTATTTTAGACATAATTCACCTTATGAATATCCCAACTTAACAAAGGCATGTAAAGCCAGACTCTTCTCAGTACCAGGAGTCTTAACAATAAACTGCCTGAAGTGGAATTTTCATGTATGTGTAGATACTAAGACAGAGTTCAAATGCTAGCAAAGCAGTCCTTACTTGCTGGGTTTTTATCTACCATGCATTTAAGCCCACTAGGAACTGTGCTGGGATATCCGTGTTCATTACTGATAGTATCCCCTCAAAAGCCATACCTAGAGACTTCACCAATTTGCTAATTTACCCTAGGAAAGTCAAACTTCCAGTAACCAACACCACTTCTTTAAGAAGGCAAACCCCATGCAATTATATAATGAAATCACAGAGATTACCCCTTCTCTGGAACAGACTCCTCATTCATGTGAAACCCAAGTCTGTTCAAATGCAGTTTGGACCAATGGATGGGAAATCACAAATTAACCACTACCTTGTCACCTGTGGCTCTTATGAACAGAGGCAGTTTGTAGATATCCTTAGGGACTGACATCTTCCAAGACTGTTCTACTCCATGGGCATTGATAATTGGGAAAATTGAGGCATGAATGGCTAAGTTTAAAAAGGTTCTATGGCTGTTAGCCTAGTAACCTCCTAAATATATCCACTGTACTTCTACAGTTGACTCTGGTTATTCTGCCAGTTACATAAAAGCTCTTTATGGCCATCAAGTCAAATGCAATGACCTAGTAGTGTCTATTGGAGATAAATATGATGGAAAGTTCAAAAATAAAGCATCCATTAAGTAGTAAATGTAAAAAAGTACACAACAAAAAGAAGAAACTCTTTAAATTGCTAAGAAGGACTAGAACTCTCTCTCAGCATGAGAAAAATATACAAGAAGATCACTGAGAAACTGAAGGCCACTATAAAGACCAGCAAAACATCTCATGAACTGAGACTAGCAACTGTAACAAAGGATAACTATAAATCCTTCAGCTATGTCAGAACACTAAGAAATAATTGAGAACTTTTCTGCTAGGGTTACCACCTGTCCCACTTTGCGAGGGACAGTCCCTCTTTGGGCAGTTGTGTCCTGCAAAAAATTTGAAAAAATGGCAAATGTCCTGAGATTTTAAGACAAACCTTTTCCTATATTTTCTGTACTAGTTGCATAAAACAATTTTGTATCTGAAACACCTAAATGTTATAAGAAACAGAATAAGCAACTATAATGCTACAAGAATAAGCTTTTGTTTAGGCAAAAAAGTGAAGTTTTTTCCTTTGTACTGGCTGTGGGTATGTTTTGCCCTGCAAAATCTGACATTTCTACAAAAAAGTCCTACTTTGGGCAATTGAAAATGTGGCAACCCTATTTTCTGCACTATCGCTTCCCACTCCAACCAAAAAGATAGGGCAAACATCTCTCCTGAAGCTTCTATCCGAAATCCAATCATCCATGAGTCACTCTCCCACCTAAAATCACAAAGGATTATTTCTCTAAGATACTCTCAAGATTCAAATTCACAAACTGTATAGGTCTGGATAACATACTAGGTTGTCCAATCAACAATGTCAAACACCCTTGCTGATCCCCTCTTTAAACTCTTCAACCTAAGGCTAGCTACAGGGTATTTTCCCAAATCCTGGTGCACTGCTGTAGTGATGACCCTCCACAAGGGCAAACCCCCTCATGGACCCTGCAAACTACAAACCCATCAGCCTTATAGGATCATAGGAAATAAGACAACCAAACCATAAGACCATTTATGCCTTGCCATTACCCACACCTGCATGAATCTTAACATCACTTGTGACATCACAGAAACACACTTAACCACATTCACTGACTTCAGTATGGAGTTTGCAAATATGTGTATTAGATCACAAACCAAGGTTAATAATAACAAAATTGTTCTACCTATTGGAAAAAAAAGGGATGACAAAAGGCAAAGTGAGCCTTCAGGTTGTGTTCACATAACATTAAGTTCATTTCCAGGCCATCAAACTTAGTAACAGGAATGCACCAAAAGCACAAGACTGCTGTCAGTAAATACCTCTGACCTTAAAACAGGAGGATAACAGTCACTACAAGAGGTATTACTACCCTTCTGTCCAGCAATGGACCTCCATGCTAGTAACAAATTCTTATTACTTACAAGCAAGTGAAATAAAGTAGCAGGAAACTCACTCTCCTTCCAATGCACTGCTAAACTCTAGTATCCCCATGCAAATAACTCTCCAACAAACTCAGTACTTTTAAACCACTGCTTAAACAACATCTTAACCAATCCTGGCCCTGTACATGCTCATCACAAGGTTAAAACTTTGTGTTCAATGTACGATACTCTCCCAATACTCTCCTTAAACATGATATTCTCAACCTCTTACTGAAATGACAAAACATTTTTTATACATAACTGCTGCCTGTGCAAGCCACTAAGTTGCACTTGTGCTTCCTCTTTAATAACATCCACCTCCTTACAGTCTTACAGTGTAAACATGTAACTAACCTTTGTGTATAAATGTAATTACTCTGTTTGACTGGTACTTAGTATAATGCAATGTAAACAAATGGAGCTTTTCTCCCTGGGCCTCTGCTGAAAATGGGTATTACCCAGTTGGACTTTCCTGGTAAACAAAGACAAATCAATAATAATAGATAAAATATATTCCCCTCACACAGTATGCACCTTCAAAGAAAAGTTGTACTTTTGTTCATGCTAATGTGCATAAATGTGTGTAGGGGGGACTAAATTAGCTGCTGTTCAATCAACTAAATTTATAGCCATGACATTTGCAAGTCAGCCAAACCCAAGTCCTGAAGAATAGACTCCTTTAATAAATTTCCCTCAAATCTCGAAAGACAACTAAATTCCACCCCTGCTCTTTACTACAGGCAGGACAATTACATAACTTTGAACACAGGCTAAAGACCATAACATTATAGACAAAAACACTGGTTATAGCAATATATTAAGCTGCTCACTTCTGTAGATTCAGGACTCCACTTCCAGATAGAAAGATTTGGGCAGCTGTACACTTCTGTTTGCCTTAAAACAGATTCCCCCCTTAAGTAAAGTTGCCTTTTTATGTGCTTCATCCTGCTGTGTCAGCAGTCTTATCATAGATGAAATATACAGGAAAAAAGAAAAAAAAAAGTTGTATTCTATCTGCTGTAATAATCTCAGTATAATATTGACACAGTCATGAATAGGATGCATATCACTATTCAGCAATTATATTCATGGTCCGCTAGTTAAACCTATTAATGCTTTACTCATCACTTACTTGTTACTCCCACGTCTAATTCTTAAATGTACTTTTTCACCATATACATGTACCCTACAAATCACCACTCTCATAAAACATCTACTACAAAAAATACCACACCAGCCATCAGAAAATTAGGTCAACTTTGTTCAGCTAATTGTGCTGGTCAAAATGGACTAGAATTTAGGTTCTGTTAAAAATACCTTTCAACTTCTTACCTCAAGAATTCTGGGCAAAGTCAGAAATATCAAAGAAACAATGCACCCAACAGGTACAGATTATAAATGTTGCTCTTATAAACATGAAAAGTTGTTAGACTAACAGGGTCCTGCATTAACGTGCATTTTTCTGATAGATATATAGTGTGAAACTCAAATATCTGCCATAGGTAATGGCAGTTCTCAGTGATGTGCCAGAACACACACACACACACACACACACACACACACACACACACACACACACACACACACACACACACACATTTTGTGAGAAACAGACCAAAATATGAGGCAAAAATCTTATCATTCTGAAAATTCAGACACTTCAGAAGTACTACTGAAACAGATCTAGCACAATATTCAGGTGGATTTAAGTAGAAGTAAATTAACATTCATTCCATAATATTTAATGCAGGAAAATGTCCACTTCACTTCAAAAGTATAATCTAGCTGTGACCTGCAACAGTCCCCGTGGATGATTGCAACTTACTTCAATCACACACACACCCTACCTGTCTTCAATCGTGGATGATTGCCTCGTTGCTCGCAGTGATAATCCACACACTTACTTCAATCGTGGATGATTGCCTTCTGATAATCCATTTGTGAGCTTGCAGTGATAATCCATTTGCGATTGTTTCCCGCTCGCACAGCCGGACATGATGTGAGCTCACTTCCGACTGGTTGGTATCCTCCTTAAAGGAGCCAACACCCTTTAAAAAGCGTACATTTTTTTTTTCAAAAAAGCTACCCCCCCTTCTAAAAAAGTTGTACTGAAATCCATACAGTGCGTATGCCTCCCAACGTCCCTGCTACGTAGCACTGCTCTTTGCAGATTACCACTATAAAAATACAAAGCCCCGGACTAGGACTATGAATACCGCCCTAATTCTCAGTGGAAAATTATTTTCTTCAGCCTTCTAGAATTATTTCACTGGAAGAGGAAAGGAAACCATGCAGAAAAACTGAAAGCTTTATATTTGGACATTTTGATTTAATCCTTACTGCAAGTGGATTGTCTTAAGAGGCACAGTATGTAGGTTTCTCACGTATTGGGAAAGAAGCTTAAAGGTATTCAATTATTTTACTTTTCTTGAAGAGAAAAAAGGCAGTATAATTAGAGATAACAAAGTCAATATTTTCATCCTGGAAAGAATTTGCCATGTATTACAATGGCATAGAATCCTGAAAGTCTTGCAGAGACTATAGATGCTTATTGCTTATTTTACTGAACTGAAAAAGAGCCAAAAAGGTATGAATTTAGTGAGCTGAGTGGTTCTGTAATAAGAGGAAAAAATAATTTGAGGTAGATCATATAATGAAACAAGAAGCAGACTGTTAAGAAAAGTAGATTGTGTTGTATTGAAAGCTGTGGCAGTATGCAGAGCAAGTGAAATTTCTAGTGGAAAAATAAAAGAATTAACCAATGAAAAGGAGGGCTGTAAAATAAAACTCGATTCAAAAAGAAATGAAAACAAAATGAGAAATCAAAGCAGAATGTGATGAAAAAGTTATAGATTTGAAAAACAGAATCATGTGAGAATCAAAAATGGAGTCCAGACTGCTCATACCATTTTAAGTATTACAGTAGGTGAGGACATCAACATGACAGGGACACATTGTCCAGATTTTAATCAATAGCACAAAATATGCTCTAGGCAAAGCATTTATGTGGATTATGGTCTGACAGTGCCCACCACCTAATGCATGACAGACTTTTCCAAGCTCCTCATGATGCTATACACCTGAATAAAGAAATCTGATTGAACATAAAACATTTGGCTCAGTATGATAGCCAAATAATGGAAAATGTGAAATTCAGAATGCATTTTTAAATGTAGTAGTGCATCAACTTTTGCTTTTGTTGACAAAGAATATCCGTGTGGATTAGCTACAGTTAAAGTGAAGACCCTAGGGAAAAAAAAAAACATTTTGATATGTTTTTACCATTGATGATATTGTAAGTAAAACAATGGAATGTATATTTTAAGGCAGCAAATAAACCATACAATTAAGTCAGATAAAGTAAATAAGCTGAGGGTTACAGTTCCACTTTATAGTATCAACTATCAGTCAAGTGAACTGGTGTTTGTTTTTATTGAAAGTGTATGCTGTTGGATACCAGTAGTGCCAATGTTGAGAATATCAACTTTCCATAAGGTCTGTGAAGTTTACTTTTCATGCAGGTAGGTGGGATTGTTGGAGTGTGTGTGAGAGAGACACTGCTGGTTAGGTTTAGAATCGGGACTATGTAAGGGGCTAGACCAGAGTAAGAATTGTGTATGTGGTTATATGTGTGTGTATGTGTGTATGTGCCTTGTGTAGTAGTACTGTTATTGAAAAGTTTTTTGGTAAGGCACTGTATAGCATTTGGTTTAGGGCTAGAGGCAGGGTTATGGTTAGCAAGCATGAAGAAGGTGGTTGTATTTTTGGAGAAAATTAACCCTTTCTGTTTATATATACAGCTACAAAATGCTATTTTATTATATAATTTCATATGCATGCTAATATGGCAAAGTTAAAAGGACAACGTAATTTTTTATAGTTATAAATGTTCATGGCATTATTTCTGTGCAGTTTGATGCATTTGTTTTATGACAAACTAAGTATTGCTTTATTATTTCTTTATTATTATACTAGCAAGGATGTTTTCCTAAGTAGTCAATTAGAAGAACAGAATACAATGTGAAATGCAAGGTTAAGTTGCCTACAGAAGCTGCCAAAGAAACTTTACTTCATGGAAAGTGTGGTAAATGAGCCAGACACATATAATGACTTGAAGACTACAGAGGGCAAACCACCAGAGTCTGGTGGATCTTGATTAAATAATGACTTTCAAAATGGCCATCATCTCAACACAACCAACCAACAAAAGTAACAAGTTTTATAAAAAGTATAAACTTCATTAAAATTTAGTTTCACAACTACATTAATAAAATGAAAATGTAGTATGGTAATGGTACTTCTCAGAGAGAGGAAGAAGTCAGCAGCAACTGATCAAAGTTGCCATGGCTTTATTTTTCATTAATAGTCTGTTGCATTTGTTCTCCTTGTAGGATTTAAACGTTCTTGTAGGATTTAAACTTTGTATTGATGCATTACTTATTGAAAGAAAAACGGGTGAAAGTTTTAACATGCATGCCACACAAAATACATACATTAAGTTTTCTAAAGGTTACAGTAAGAAAGAGGAGTACAAGTCTAATAAAAAGGATTCCAAGATGGCTGCCGACTAGATCAGTCCCTAGTCACTGAGCTCCTCACAGTTATGTAATATCCGGCTTAGTATTATAACTTTGGAGTAATATTTTTCCTCAGTTTCTTTTATAAAAAGAACCTCTAAATAGTTATCTACGTATTTGGATTATTTGTTGGTAGTGGTGATCTCAATTTTGGATTTTTTTACCTCAGAACTGTCTTTGTGGCTTCAACTGTATTGGGCATCTGCTGCTTAAAGACTCCTCCCAGAATCTGCTATCCTATCCTCACACCTCTGCTCTGGGCATGGCTTCTAAATCCGACACCATGGAAACACAGGCAACAAAGGCCAAATTTTCTTCAGTGCATTCACCTGAGAAAGATACCAGCTCAAAAAGATTAAGAACTACTAAGCAATCTTCAGAAACTTCTAAAGTAAGTAACAAAGATACTAATGACTCAAACTTTCATTTAGATGAATTAAAACTAGCATTACAACCAATTCAAAGTGCCATACAAAGTTTCTCAGAACAATTTACTGATTTTGGCAGAACTTTAAAGCAAATAAGTGAAAGAATGGATATTATTGAATGTAAAAATACAGCTTTAGAAATAAAAACAGAATCCTTGGAAAGAGATATTAAAGCTAAAGATAAGATTATTTCAGAATTTCAAGCTAAACTACTGGACTTAGAGGCTAGAAGTCGTAGAAATAACATTATTATTAGAGGTTTGCCAGAGTCCTATGAAAATCAAAGCCTATTATCTGTATCTAAACAGATTTTTGAGTCACTATTAAATTGTGAGACAACATCAAAAACTGTTATTATAGAGAGGGCTCATAGAGCACTGCGTGCTAGTCAGGATTCTGCCTCTCCTCGGATCATATATACTAAACTACTTAATTTCCAAGACATTTATCAGATACTAGAGGCAGCAAAAAAGCAAAAAACAGTTTGTCTGGAAAAATCATAAACTGTCATTTTCTCAGGATCTTCCTCTACAAATAAAAATGAAAAGACAAAAGCTTTCTCCTTATTGTGCAGATCTTATAAAAAGAGGTATAAGATTTCATATGAGCTATCCGAATACTTTGTCTTTTACTTATAATGACAGAAAATATATGTTTACAGATCCCAAAGAAGCAAAAGAAATATTTCTGAAGATATTCAAGAAGCTTCCTGAATCTGTATCTTAATACTTCAATATTTTATTTACAAGTATGTGATGTTATGCTCAACTAATATGTTTTTTTTTTTTTTTTTTAATGATAAAATTGAAGTTTCTTTTTAAATGCTTACTAGAGTGTTATTGCTTTATATCATTAAGTTGATTTTTATTTTTTAGTTTGTATTTCTGTTATTGCCAATATTTTTTAAATTCAGCACTGTTACAGTTTTTTTTTGGTAGCTGCATAACCTTTAGAGGCTAAATAATAGACTGTGATGAAACAGCATGAAGAAAGCCACACAGATCTATCATCTTTGACTTATTTAATCCATTGACTTTTTGGAGGGAATTTCTTCATATCTCGAGACTGTTTCAAAGAGTTTGTTTTTGTTATTTATGTGTTAACTGAATCTTCGTTATGTCCACGCTCTTTCTCCTGGGCTTCGGAGTCTTGCTGTGACGTCATCATAAGAGAAGAACTTCCGAACATTACAGTCAAGTTCTTATCTTTAAATTTAGCGCTCATGCACGATATGTTTATTTGATGACAAATGTGGTCTATGGATAAAAGGTTTGTCTAAATTGCCATGTCAATGAAATTTGTTTCATTACAGTCATGATATTATCTTAAAATTAGCACTTCTACAACATTCGCTACTTGCTGACGTAGTGTCATATGTCTTAATGTTATCTTTTACATGTCACAAAAGTAACGTAATTTGAACATCTTTATTTATGTTATGATTTAAATATCTAGTGCTTCTAGGAGATATGTTACTTACTAGAGTTCTGCTTTATGGTCAAATGTCATGTTTTATTAGGATAAATTGTTATCCAAACTCTCTTAGTTTAAGTCCTGATTTAAATATTCAGCGCTTTCTCATGATACGCTACTTGTTAGCGATGTGTTCCTATAACTAAAGATGAGGTCCTACTTGTTACAAGAGAAATGTTAATATTTAGCGCCTTTACATGATACGCTGATCACATATTTATAGTTTTATTGCGAGTTTTCCTGTCAACATACTCCATTAAAGGGCTCTGTTGTTTACTGTAGTCAAAGAAGAAATACCTATATTTCAATTATAAGATTGGTTCCCTATGTCATGAACACTTTATAGGTATTTTTTGGATGGGAAAATTTTGCGTGTCTCGAGACACACTTGAGTTGGCTGAGTGCTGCTTCTCATTACAGTCACTTTTAATGTAGAACACGTACTTTTTGTATGATACGCTGAACTACAAATTTGTAGTTTTTGTTGAGAGTTGTCCTGTAGTCATATCTCATTGAAGGGCTCTGTGGCTTATCGTAGTCAAGGAAGAAATACATATGTTCTCAATTATGGGATTGGCTCTCTATGCCATTAACACTTTTTAGGTGTTTAGGGTGGGAAAATCTGCGTGTCTCGAGACACGCTTGAGTTAGCTGAGTGCTGCTTCTCATTACAGTCACTTTTATTGTATAACAAGTATTTTTCGCATGATACGCTGACTACAAAATTTTATAGTTTTATTGAGAGTTTTCCTGTCACCATAATCCTTTAAAGGGCTCAGTTGTCTACTGTACTCAAAGAAGTAATAATCTATATTTCAACTATAAGATTGGCTCTCCATGCCATTAACACTTTTTAGGTGTTTTGGGTGGGAAAATCTGCGTGTCTTGAGACACGCTTGTGTTAACTGAGTGCTGCTTCTCATTACAGTCACTTTCAAATCTATAACACGTACTTTTCGCAGATGTGCAGAATCCCAAAATGGGAAAAATAAGGAAGTGACCTTTCTGCCGATTAGTACTACTTTCAAATAAGATCCAAATATTAAAGAAAACAAGGAGTGCCTAACTTGGTAAATGCAGAGTAAAATTCAGACTAAGCGCTTTAGCATGGGGGGTTTCACGCTTCGTCAGACTAATGAAATATAAAGAATTTTTGCATATTTTTTACCACCTTTATACAACAAGATGGGAAAATTAATGTGGATAACTAATTAATTAACATCCCAGAAGAGAGTTTGTAATCAAATATACATTTTGATCATAACTTCGCTGCTATTCTATTGAATGTTAACCTGACGTATAAAGACAAATTATAAAAGCAAACTACACCATCGACCAACTATGGTTTAAATATATATTCTAACGGCAACTTTGGTGTCATTATACCAAATATGCGATGTATATAAATGCAGTCATTTCTACTACTCAGTAACTATTGTGATTAAAAAAGGGAAACAGTGTGATGAAAATTTAAACCGCAAATCTTGGAAATAACAAGTTTCCAACTATTGTTATTTTGATTAATGTTGAGATGCACTTCTTTACTAAACTAATAGCGTGAACATAGGTAGAAGCAACAACTAATAAGTGATGCAAACGCGGCGTGTAAATGGTCACGCCTCCTATTAGTTCTTTCTTTAAGACTTTAAACGTCACTCAATCCTGAAAAGTGTGGATTTTATATTTATACTATATTTATCAACGCTTCACATATCCATTTTACGGAGTGAAGTACTCCTCAGTACAAATGATGCCAAAGCCTAGCACATTGATAAAAGTATTAGATTGGACAGAAAAGGCAATCAATACTCAGGGTAAACCTTCTTGATGTGCTAGATCAGCGCGAAATGACTCTCTAGCACATCAGCTGGCTTTCAGTGACATGAAAGATGATAGTAGAAATAAGAAGTAATCATTGTGTTTGGGTGCACTTCCTTCATTAATTAAACTTATGCCCAGATATATCTTACATCTATATACTAGATAATAGCAAAATAGGTATAACATGTCATTTATAATCTGTTTATAATTAGATTCTTAGATAATCTGTTAATAAATAAGCTGCTGGTTATATTGTTTATTTAAATAAGTTATTATTTATTTAGATGATTTACAGTAACCTATAGATTCAGATTTCATTATTGGAATGTTTCTTCACTTGATTTATTTAAATATTCAGCTCACTAATTGTTTTATAGAAATAATATTAACAAAATATTGATTTTAGGAGTTTTTATCAGTTTTAATTTGATGTCGTTAAATAGAAATATATTAAGAATCACATGAGGAAAAACATTGTTACCGTATTTTATTTTATGTAAATTTAGGAGCTTGGGTTTAAATAGTTGTATAGGGATTGTTTATGTTGGTCATCTTGTGTATAGACAGAAGTGTAAATATGTTTAGTGTTATTGACTTTGTTCCAGTCCTTTTAAGGACTATATGTAATGTTTATATTGTTAATTTTGAATACTTGGTAACCAAAATTGTAAATTCTATTCTGTTTGTTCAAGATTTTACCTCGTCAATAGGGGTTAGGTGGTCAGGCACTAGGGCTAGGACGAGGGTTATGGGCAAATCTCATAATATATTTCTACTGATTTTGTTTTTAAACAAGGTATTCTCATTTAATATCAGACCAGTTTAGCTGTGTTTCTTTGCTCATGGTATTATTTTAATTATAATCAAGAATTAAACCATGTTTTAACCACATCAATATAAATAAGTTATCTCTTTTATGACTAATTATCTAATAATTGATTCATGGAACGTTCGAGGAATTCAAAGTAAATCCAAAAAATCTTTATTATTTCATTTGATATTTAAATCACAAGCCAGTATAAGTTTTATTCAAGAGACTCATATTCCTCGGGAGGCTTGGGACAAAGAGAGTAATAAAAAATGGATTAGAAAGATAGTAGCCTCAGGGGATTCTTCTAGTTCTCGGGGAGTAGCAATAATTATTAAACAAAAATTTAGTGGAAACATCATTGATGAGAGATATGATAATGAGGGTAGATGGTGTTTGTTTACTGCTACTATTCATAATCTAGATAAACCAATTTTAGTTCTAAATGTATATGGTCCTTGTAGTCAACAACAGTTTTTTATCTTAAAAATTTATAATATACTCACATGTTATAAAGATCACTACATTATAGTTGGGGGAGATTGGAATGCGGTAATAAATCCAGAAATTGATCGTACTAGCTGCTCTGCTTCATATAACATTCAAGCAACTTTAGCTTTAAATCTATTAATCTTGGAGCATAATTTAACTGATCCAATGCACTACATAAAAATATCAAACAAGAAAGATATTTACACTTATTACTCAAAATGCTACCATTCATGGGCTAGATTGGATTTTTTTCTGATTTCTAATACTATCTCAAAATTTATTTCAGATTTTAATATTGAACCTAGATATCTTTCAGATCATTCAAGAATCTTATTAAATCTTAATTTTACCCACAAAATTAAAAATATTATTAACTTCAATAAATGGTCATTGAACAATAATTTACTCTTAAATAAAGATATCTGTATACAGTGCTCAGAAACTATTCAAGAAATGGAGAATGATTTGGATTTATTAGATATCCCTTATGATATTCAATGGGCTGCATGTAAGGCGAGATTAAGAGGTATGTTTATCAGTAAAGCTGCCTATCTTAAAAAAACAATACAACAAAAAGGAAGAGTTCTTAAAATCTAGAATTCATTCTCTTGAAAGTCAGTTTAGAATGAATCAAGACACTAGTTTTGAAAAGCGAATATTAGATTGTCAAAAAGAATTAATTTTGTTACATCAGAACAATCTTTCTATAGTTGATCAAAGATTGTTAGCAACGTATTCAGAATGGGCTCAAGTTCCTTCTAAAGTTTTGGCCGGAATAATCAAAAATAATATTATAAAACCAAAAATCTCATCATTATTGTACAAAAATAAATTATACAACACAGATGAAGAGATTATTCATCTCTTTACACTACTTTATACAGAGTTATACTCAAAATCACCTAATACGTTGGAAGATAATCATATAGAAAACTTTCTGAGTTCTTTAAATTTCCCCAAGTTAAATGATAATCAACAAAACTGCTTTCTGCTCCTTTAACTCATCAAGAGATTTCTGATTCAATTGATAGTCTTAAATCCGGTAAATCTCCTGGTCCAGACGGATTCACACCTGAATTTTTCAAATTTTTAAATCGGTAATTGTTCCCTTTCTCTTTAAAGTTTATAATTATATAAAAATCAAGGGTATTTCAGATATTCATTGGAATACATCTAAAACCATATTAATTTTGAAAAATAATAAAGAAAAAACTGACCCATTTAATTATAGGCCTATTTATTTGATCAATTTAGACATAAAGATTTTGACATCTATACTAGCCAACAGATTGAAAAAAGTTTTGCCGTCAATTATTTCTCAAGATCAATCAGGATTCATGTCCCACAGACATGCTTGGGACAATACACTGACTTTAGAATCCATTATACATCTTATTAAAAAAGACTCTAACCCAATATATGCGTTGATTTTGGATGCATCAAACGCTTTTGATAGAGTCTGTTGGAAATTTCTTTTTCAAACTATGTCATGCTTTAATTTTCCTCTATTCTTTATAAACCTCTTAAAATCTTTATATAAAGATATGTTTACTAGACTTTATATTAATGGTTACTTTTCTTCCCCTATAAAGATTACCAGAGGCACAAGGCAAGGATGTCCTCTGTCCCCTTTTCTTTTTAACATATATTTAGAACCGTTATTGTTGTTCATTACTCAAAACACTTTTCATAAAGTCCCTAGGATTCTTGACACAAAAATTTATTTTTCTGCTTTTGCTGATGACCTTGTATTATACTTTCAACCCCCTATATCGGACTTTAGTAAAATAACAAAAGCTATTGAATGTTTTTCTTCTGCCTCGAACTACCATATAAATTCTTCAAAAACACATATTTTTCCTTTAAATCATAGGGCCCATAAATTGTACTTGTTTTCTGATCAACAAACTCAGATTGTTTTTGGTATGAAGTATCTAGGAATTAACATGGAACACAATAATCACTCTTCTTTTCAAAATCACTTAAGTAAAGTTTGGAATTCAATTATTTCGGACATTACTAGATGGGAGCACTTAAATTTATCACTCTTATCAAAAGCGGCTATAATTAAAATGAACATTTTACCAAAATTTTTATACCAACTTAATTCCTCTGATCAGATAGTCCCTAAGTCATTCTTTGAGAAAGTAAATATAGAATTAGCAAAATTCTTATGGTTTCCTAAATCTGTTAGAATCTCATATTCTAGACTATCAAATTCTAAGGAAAAAGGTGGTTTGGGATTGCCAAACTTCTATCTTTACTATTTAATTATTTCATCAAATAAGCTTTTAACTATTTCAAATTTTAAAAATAGTAAAGATTTTAATTATCCCTTATGGGTTAAGATTTGGTACAATTACATTACATCTAAAAATATAAATCCAGAAGCTATTCCTTATATTTCTCTTGATATGAAAATTAGCAATAAAATTTCCATTTTTCTTAAACAAAAGATTAAAGCTTTTCAAGTTCTACTAAAATTATGTGATGTATAGAAGTTTTCTTATCTTTTGCAGCCACTTCATCTAAATCCTAATATAATCATAGAATATTCTCCTTTCAATTTAACAAATTATCCTTCATTAAAAAATTTGAAGGTTTGGGATATTCTGAAATATAATGAATTATCCCTATTAGAGTTGCGTAAAATTCTGAATGTCAATTGGAGTCATTCTACAATATTACGCCAATTAAGAGAAGTAATTGTAGGTAAATATGAACCCATAGAACTTATATAACATAAATTAAATAATCTAAATACGATAATTAAAACATTATCTTCATCAGATAAAATGATATCAAGATCCTATAAATTAATAAAAAATCTAGTGCTGGATCAGAATTGTCTTTTCTCCGATAGCTGGTTAAAATATAATTCTCGAATAACTGAGAATCAAAAACTTTTGGCAATAAGATATACTAGGGAATTTATTCCATTTAAGAAACTATTGTACACACAATTAATGATACACAATGATGTTTATTACACTCCTTATAAATTAAACAAATTTAACCCTAACAAATCCTCATCATGCCCATGTTGTTCTTATCCACAAGCGGACCTTTTACATATTCTATGGTATTGTCATTTTTCCCATAGATTATGGACCTCTTTGAAAGTTAGACTACAGAGAATGGGATATCATAAATCTACATTGTCATGGGAAATTGCTATTCTTCATATACCGACCATTTATCTCTCCAAATTTGACACTCAAGTTATTATTTTTATTTGCTCTTTAATAAAGCTTTACATAACTCAAAACTGGCTTGATCGTACCAAATTGTAATGGGATATTTTCCAAAAAATGGCTTACTTATACATTGATGCTCAAAAAAACATGGTTAAGAGTCCAAAAAAAATGGCTTTCAAAAATTTAGTATTAGAGAAGGTTTTAAGTATTATCAATAATTAGTACCTTAAATTTTTCACTTGGTCTGATATTCTAGTTAATTCTTATACCCAAATTTGGATTATTTTTAATTCACAGAAATTGTATTTTTAGTTATCTGTACTTTATGGTTACCTATTGTATATATTGTACATATTTAGTGATGTTATTTTATTCTGTTCACTTTTTAAGGTATATATGAGTTGCAAATTTGCATAAAACAAGTTGTTTTATATATAAGTCAACTCCTAAATTGTACTTGCTTATAAATCAATAAAAAGTTTATTGATAAAAAAAAAAGTCTAATAAAAAGATTGTAAACAATTGTCAGTTAATGGTTAGAAGACAAAAGTGCATGTTACAGTAATATGTAGGTATTCTATTGATTGAGTAGTAATGAATTATGCTCCTGACACTGTGGCTTTTATCTAATTTGTAGATTAGGTTGTATGCAGTGACTAACAGAGAGAAGGTTAAGGTACGTTACAGTTCAGTCCACTGAAGCTGTTGTGAAGCTATGCAGTGTTGTGTTCTGCATGGAGTATTAGCAGCAAATTTTGCTATTTTATTGTAGCAGTATTTGAGTAGGTGGGATTGGCAGACTTAAAACAATGGGAGCACCATATAGAAGGGTGGGAAGTATGTAAGATGTTTCAGTTATATTCCTAGTATTATGTGTAATGTGGGGGCTTTGGCACCAGGTATGCTTGATGTTTTTAACTACTTGTTTTAGCTGAAAGACAAATTTCAGATTTTTAACAGTTATGATCCCTAGAAGTTTTGTGGGTTACAGTTCAGTTTTGGTACAGCTGGAAGAGATTATGTGGAAGAGATTCTTCTGGCGAGAAAATTGCTTGGGGGTAAATAGAACTAGCTTAAATTTTGGGGGGTTTATATGCAACTATGAATCACAGGGCCAACTTTTAAGAGATAGTAGGGGTTCTTGGGTTATCTGCTGATGTTTTTCCAGATTCTCTGTAGAGCAGATTAGGGTTAAGTCACTTGCATACTGGCTGATGGTAACATGTTTACTTGCAGTGTGAAGGTTGGTTATAAATACAATGTGAAAAGAATTGGGCCCAGAAGATACCCTTTGGAAATAAAAATTATATTAATGCTGAAAGTGATTCTTTAGTGAGGAAAGTTTTTACTGATGTGCCTCATATCTTGACATGGATGCTTATTGTAAACTGTATACAGAGACTGTAATATATAAAAGTTATTTTATGCCTGTCTGTAAAGATGAAAGTATTCAGCAGTTTTCACATGCATTGCAATTTGCAGCAGAAAAAATGTGAAAAAATGAATACGTTGAAGGGGGATGGTAAATACAATTTAACTAAAGCAGAATGGTCCGGCCTTCAAAAATTAAGTCTGGATAGAACACTTGTTTTTAAACCATCCGATAAGTGGGGTAAATTAGTAGTATTAAACTATGTACAGTATTTGAAGATGTGCTACAAACATTTAGATGATAGGGTAGTGTATACATTAGTGGGAATAGATATTTTTTGGAAGCAATAGCAATGTATAAAGAATTGTTAATTGAAGAATTGTTAATGAAAGGGTTAAGGCTGAAATACTTCTCCCATGAAGATGTGTATAAAAGGTTTGCAGTAAAAGAAAATTCAGTGGCTTATTTTTTCTGTGTCCCCAAAATCCATAAAAATATGGTGGATCCACCAGGACAGCCTATAGTTTCAGCCTTTGGATACTTCACACATAATTTGGCTTTATTTTTGCACACCTACCTTAGGGCTGAGGTAGAGAAATTTCCTTCTTACATAAGTACTTGTTTGACTTTTTGGAAAGAATTAAAGGGCTTGAGTGATGGGAGAACATGTTCTTCCTTGTTATGGATGTAGTTACCCTCTATACGAATATATAACATATACATGCCTTAGAGGCCTTGTTTTACTTCTTCAAGGATACCCCTAGGACACATTTTGTGTCAGAATTGGTGAATATTTGTTTAACCCATAATATTTTGAATTTAATGGAGGTTTATATAGACAACTTAAAGGAACAGCCATGGGGCAGGTTTTGCCCCTATGTATGCTAACCTCTTCATGGGTATGTTTGAAAAGAAATGCATATATAACAATTACTTCTATAATAGACATGTTTGCCAATATTATAGATTTATTGACAACTTGACTTTCATTTGTGAAGGAGGATGGAATGAAGTAGAAAATGCAGGAAATACAAAATTGTTATATTAGTTTTGATGGAATACAGAAAGGAATAAAAGTACATTTTTTGGATTTAGAGTTGAAAGGATGTGATAACAGAATTATTTTCAATTAAAATAACATTTACATAATATTTTTAAATATCATTTAAAACAGCTATATACAATATTTACAATAGCCTGACTTTCGATTATATACACACTGTGCTATTAAATATAGAATTAACAGATCAGTTATCAGAGAGAAAATATTGATTATTGCATAGTGTCCAACAAAGCTATAACTTTCTTCCAAGGATTATTTACCAATGGCCTGGGAGAGATTCGTAGTTCTTTGATTTTTATTTCCATCAATGCAGTTGTCTTCAGTAAAGTGTAGAATTCTTCCAAGGTCGGGAGTGTATTTGAATTCCACCTTCTGGTTACGCATTTTCTAGATATAGCAAGTATTGTCCATAACAAATACATATTTGTCTTATTCAGGTAGGGACCTTCATTTACATTTAGTATAATCAATACTTTAGTTAAGGTAAAGGATTCTTTAAATAAAGCTTGTAAAAATGATTGATTCCATTCCAATATGATTTAATTTTATTACATTCATAGAAAATATGAATCCAGTCTGCTTTATTTGACTTTTCACACCTCCAGCAAAAAACATTTGTAGTAGTAGTGATCTTTTTAATTCTATATTTTCCAGTACTGTGTGTTAGCGGTGTAATTAACTGATAGTAAGATGTTAGTTTTAATTTCTTCTGTTAACTGCAATGACTGACCTTTTGTTAAGAACTGCCAGTATGATGGTTTGGGAATTGTTTTATATGTTATTAACTGTTTATATAGATTTGAAATGGAATTTTTCTTTTCACAGCTATTGTATATAAATTCATACAGAAAACGTATTAGATTTGGAATATCTTTAAATGATGAATTATTAATTAATCTGCATAAATCTTGAGTGTACATTAGAATGCTTTGTAAGGTTAACCAGTCCTGTGTTGGAATATTGTAAGCAGTTTTTATTTATTTTATTTTATTTTACATTTGTTAACCGGGATCCTAAATTCGAAGGACTATATTTATTAAGGATTTCACCGACATAGAAGTCTGATGGTGAAAAATAAAAGAAGAAAGAGGGTTTAACATAATTGCCTAAGGCAGAATTAAGTCAGGATTACAACTAGGACAAAGCCAGTGTTTTTTTAGGTATATTTTAAGTTTTGGTTTGAAGTTAGTTAGAGAGGAAATAGAGGTGAGATCAGGAGGAAGAAGGTTCCATTTTTTCCCAACTACATTAGAGAAGAGAGCATCACCTGCCCTGTTGTTGGATTTGCTGGTGCAGATGAGTAGTTTATTTGAGGAGCGCAGGGAGTTTAGATTCAGGTAGGGAGTAATAAGGGTAGATAGAATTGGGGTCTTCCTTGGCTGGTAAAGTATTTTGTGGGTCAATGTAATTTGGTTAAACCCAAGTAGATTTTGAAATTCAAGCCAGCCTAGTTGAGAGAGATTCTGGCAATGGTGTGTTCTAAATGGTCGTCCAGTGGCAAATCTAGCAATGTTACTGTAAGATTTAACCAGTTTAGAGAGATTACTTTTTGGAAGGTGAGTATAGATAGTAGAAGCATATAGAAGTGAGGAGATAAGGTGGGAGTGGGCAATACTTGTTTTAGCTAAAGGAGTGAGGAATGGCTTAATTCTGTAGAGGGCACCCATTTTTTTGTTGACTATATTTACAGTATTGTTAATATGCTCATTGAAAGTAAGGTGGTTGTCAATAGTAACCCATAATAGTTTTGTTGTTAAGTCAGGTTGTATGTGAGTACCATTCTTTGATAGGACAGTGAAATCACTAAGGGTGTGCTTTTGGGTTGGTGAAAATAGTAGGAGCTTTGTTTTTTGGGGTTAAGTAGAAGACAGCGTTAAAGAAACCAAGACTCCACTTTATTAAATGCTTCTTGTGTTTTTAGTAAAAGTTCAGATGTGGTCTTAGCTGAGCATAAAATTGTCGTCATCAGTATATTCTAAACCTGTAGTTTGTGGAATAGCTAAGTGTAAGTCGTTAATGAAAATTGAGAAGAGGAGTGGACCTAAAATAGAGCCCTGAGGGACACCTAGGGTGACGGGCAGTAGGGAGGATAGTTGATTATCCCATAGGACTGCTTGCTGTCTGTTAGTAAGATAGGCTCTGAACCAGTTTATAGCCTGAGTATCGAATGCGAGGTGTGTAAGAATGTTTATTATTAGCTGGTGATTAACCATATTGAAAGCTTTAGACAAGTCTATAAAGAGAGCTGATGTGAGGATGTTGTTGTTTCTGTTTTGGTTAATAGAGTTGCAGAAGGACAGGAGGGCAGTTGTAGTACTGTGGTGAGGCCTGAAACCATTTTGGCAATCAGCTAGCAAATTGTTTTGAGTTAGATAGTTGCTTTTGGATGCATTTTTTCATTATTTTTGCCAATGGGGATAATAGAGCTATCGGGCGATAGAGTGGTCATTTGAGTTCCCTCCTTTATGAAGTGGGATGATGTGTGAGATTTTCCAGATAGATAGGGATTTCTCCCTCTGCAATAGTTCTGTTAATGAGGATGGCAATTGGGTAGGCTATAGCTTTGGCAGCTTTCTGCAAATATTCTGCTGGTAACTGGTCTGCTGATGGAGTGCAAGGTTTGTTTTTGGATAAGTCTACAGATATCTTGTGTGGGGACAGGTTGTAACTGAAATGTTGGGGCTAAGGTCTTGTTGGTGTTTGGAGGGAATGTAATATCAGGAGAAAGTTGGTTAGCTAGTGCTTGTATAGCTTCTGTGAAGTAGGTATTAAAGGCATTTGCTGCTTGTCTAGGATTTTCTCTTTGACTGCCTGTAGGGTTGGGAGTTTTGGTTTGGCCTGGGAGTTTTGGTTTGGCCCGGGTGAAGGAGTCTGTTGATACTTGCCCAAAATTATTGTGGGTTATTTTGGTGTTTGGTTTGAGTGTTCATGTAGAAATGTTTCTTGTCTAAGAGAATAGCTAGTTTTGTTTTATTTCTCAGCTGTTTATAAGTGAGGTGATCTGAGGTACTTTTAGTAGTTCTCCACTTAGCCCAGGCTTTGTTTCTGAGTAGCATGCTTTGTCTGGTGTCCTTGGTCAGCCAAGGGGCAAGCTTGGCACTAATTCTTATGTTCTGTTTTGGAGCATGGTGGTAAAGGATTGCTAGAAATTTAGAGTTAAAGTAGTTAACTGCCTCAGTGAGAGGTAGACTTTTTAAGGGGGTCCAATTACAGGCTTTGAGTTCATTTTGGAATAATTCTGGGTCAAAGTCTCTATTGTATCTAATTGTTCTGTAAGTGATTGAGTGGGGGACATTTATTTTTTCCCTGATCAGGTAGGTTAAAGAATGGTCACTGAGATTGTCAGGGAAAATCCCTACTTTGTATGCACGTTGAGGTTTATTAATGAGTATCCAGTCTAGGATGCTTTCCTTTTTGCTGGATTTATTAATTCTGGTTGGGGAGGCAATAATTTGAGAGTACCCGTTCAAGTCAATATGCAAGATGGGATGTTCTGTATTAATATTTTTTCAGTCAATGTTAGTCGCCCATAATGATGGTTTCTTGGGGTAAGTATGGGGATAGGGAGCTGAGGATTTCCTCGAGTAAGCTGATGTTATCGCCTGGAGGTAAGTAGATGCAGATGATATATAAGGACTTACTGGAGTTTAGTTGAAGTTTGGAGACAAGGATTTCAGCCTTGTTCTCAGGAAGAGCTTTGTAGTCAGTGGGGGTAATTTGTAGGCTATTTTTGAAGAGAATAGCTACTCCCCCTCCCTTCTTTTTTATGCAGTCGTGCCTTATAATACTGTAACCTGGTGGGGTGATATCAATATCTTTAGTATGAGGTTTGAGCCATGTTTCAGTTAGATATAGGTCAAAAGATTGATCATCTAATAGTGCATGGAGGTGTGCAAGTTTGTTGTTTATGCTGCGTATATGGAGTTGTGCAATGTATAGAGAGTTTGTAAGTGTAGTGGGAGTTTGTGTTGTGGGTGGAGAGGGGTTAAGATTATTAGCTTGAAGTAAGCTAGAAGGGCCTGGATTTGGATGTATATTACCGTTTTGCAAGTGATTTGTTTTGGGTCTAATTAGATAGGGTAGAAACTGAGCGATTAAGTTTGGGAGTTTCCTAGTCTTTGGGAAATAATACCTGATGTGAAGCAGTCTATGGTATTTTGCTTGAAGATAATGTGTTTCTGAAATTATATTAATGTGGTTTTGGGCAGTGGCTATGATTAAGGTAGAATGAATTGGAGGGTGGTAAGTATTTAGATATTTTGTGTGTTCAAAGGATGTTAAGAGGTAAGTTGAGGTGAGGCTCATTAAAAGTGAAGGAAAGAGTAGCAAGGTGAGCTGTGTAAAGAGAGTATGGGATGGCATGACTAAAGGTAGAGATTCAAAAGTAGTTAAAAATAGAGAGTAGGAGTGGTGAAGATGCTCTGAGGTAGTAAGTAAAGGAGAAGAGAAGTGCAGGAGGAAGGGAGAGGAACTGGTAATATATGTAGGGTGGGGATAGTTAATTTGGGGGAGGGGTGAGTATTTTGAGTGAGGTTAGGGGAGGGGTAGTATAGGATTGGTTGATGTGAGAGGGGGTGGGGTTTAGATGTCATGTTGGGGGTTTATCATATGTATATCTAAAACATTTAATTTATTTACACATTGAAACCAGCATAAGAATCCATTTTGTTCCCAGGAGGTTATTGTTTCCCTATATAATTTGTAAGGAAAGTTCTTAGTGATGGTAAATGGGGTTAAAAGGTCAAACCAAAGTTTTAGATCTGTTTGCATTGATACGTTTCCTAAAGGAACTGATGCAATGATTAATCAGTGTTGTTTTAGAAGGTTTTGTTATATTATATTGTATACTTATGCATAGTATGTACCAGGGTTTGTTTGATTTGTCTACTATTAAATTTTTTAACAGATTAAATTAATTTGCTAATATAGCCATTAATTCTTTCCAGTTGGCAAAATAATTTGGGTTTATCCAGTCTATTGTAATTTTAAGCACAGATGTTTTTATATACGTTTCTATTTCTGGGAAGTTCAATCCTCCTTGTTTCCAGGGTCTAATGTGATGAGTTAGAGCTACTCTAATAAAATTTTTATGGTATGCCAAAAAGAATAAACATGAGTTTATTTCTTTAAGAATGCATCTTTCAGGAATTAACTGTATTGCTAATGCTACATATAGTATTTTTGGCAATAAGACCATTTTTATTAATTGCAATCTGTCTTCAAAAGTTAATATAATTTTGTTCAACTTTTCTATATATATTTTTATTGTTTCAGTAATGTTTTTATAACTTATTAATATTGTTTCGTTTATATTTTTGCATAACACTATTCCTAAATAATTTAGCATTAAGTTCTTATTTTCCTGTAATGGATTTATCTGTAACTTGTAGTTCTTTTTTCTTATTTAAAAATAGAAATTTTGATTTTGATCTGTTAAAGTGTTGACCTGAAATCTTATAAAATTTCTCCATTACTACTTCTAGCTCTCCTAATGACTCTCTGGAATTTGATAGGGTTAATAAAATATCAGCAAAAAGCATTATTTTAGATATGTACTGGTCATATACTTCTATTCCTTTTATTCTTGGATTAATACATATTATTTCTGCAAGTATTTCTATAACCAAAGCAAATAAAATAGGAGAAAGGGGGCATCCTTGTTTAGTACCTTTCATTATATGGATAGATTCTGAGGTGAAAGGTCCTAATTTAATGTAGGCTAAGTTATTAATATATATGTTTTTTAGTAATAAAATGAAGGGAGGAGGGAATTCAAATAATGCTAAAGTTTTAAATATATATTCCCATTTGAGGGAATCAAAGGCTTTTTCTATGTCTAATCTGATTACAAGTGTTTCTCTATATTAACATAATCTATAAGAGTAAGTATCCTTTTAATATTATCATGTGTGTGCCTGTTATATAAAAATCCAGTTTGATCATTATTAATTGTCTTTGAAAGTGGGATTTTAATTCTGTTAGCTAGGATTGACATGAATATTTTGTAATCATTATTCAGTAATGATATAGGTCTGTATGAGGTGCAAAGGTCTGATGGTTTATTATCTTTTAGAATTGGTGTTGTGAGAGAATATTTCCATGAGGGTGGTATTTTTGCTTCTGACTGAACTTCTAGCAAAGTTTTATGAAAAAGGGAGATTACTGTTGAAGAGAAGAGTTTGTAAATTTCCGTAATTATACCATCTATCCCTGGAGCTTTGTTAGATTTACTTTTATCTTGTCAACAATTTCTGTGTAGGATATACGTTTTTGTAGGTCTAGTTTTAAGTTTTCGGGAATTTTTTTTTATATTGATAAGGTGTGTATCTTAAGTTTATTTGGTTGGTATCTAAATCTTCTTTTTTGAGTGTTCCTTATAATGGAACCAAAATGCTTCAAGGATGTCTCCTATATCTGATACTTTTCCCCCTTTCTTTTCATGATCTATACTACTAATGTTATTTGCTTTAGATTGTATTTTTTTAGATAAGTTATGTAGATATCTGGGGGAGGTGGCTGAGTTTATTTTTAATTTTTCCAAGGCTAGACAAGTTTTGTGTGTTAGAATTTCATTATATTTTTATTTAATTCCTCTAGTTCTTTTTTGACTTCTGGACAATTCTGATTTTTTTTTTTTTTTAGATTTTGCTGTCAAGAGTCTGGTTTGCAAGTCTAATGATTCAGATTCCCACTCTCTGACTTTGTTTTTGTACCAGCTAAGGGTCTTACCAAATAAATATGCTTTTAATGAGTCCCAAATCATGACTTTACAATTTCTGTTGTATTATTAATTTCAAGAAATAATTGTAGTTCTGACAACATCCAGGGTCTGAATTCTTTAATTTTTGTGACATATGATGGAATTCTAGTTCAGAGGATTAAAGGAATTCTAGTTCAGAGGATTAAAGGTTTAAACTCTATTTGGAGCTTCATTATCAGAGAGTCATGATCTGATAAGGGGCATGGAACTATTGAGAAGTTGAGGATTTTTGTTTGTAAATCTTGAACTATGAATAATATGTTTATTCTGGTTTGTGTTCCAAATCTACGGTCTTTATAGGAAAATAATACGGATTTATCATCTTTTAAAGTGTCTATTAAATGAAATTAATCAATCCATCTTTTTAAGGATTTTGAAATAGTTGCTATGCAAAAAGACTTCTTGGTGGTTTCAGAAGCTTCTAAGGTACAATTAAAGTCTCCTTCCAGTATAAGATTTCCTTTATAATTGTTGGAAGTAAAATCTAGGTGTTTTTTTAACCGTTCATGCTCCAATTCCTGGGAACCAATATAGATTAGCTAAGGTCCATATTCTGTTATTAAATTTAATTATAACAAATGCTAGTAGACCTTCTTTGTCTTCATATTTATAAATAACTTTTGGAGTGATTGTTTTTCTTCCAAAGAATTGATACTGCTTTTGTCTTTGTTCTATAGGAGGATTGTGCTAAGACTGTATAGTTCTTAGGGTTCCAACTATCATTAATCTTAAAATGCATTTCCTGGATAAATACTACTTGTGCCTTATTTAGATTTAAATATTTTAGTAAGTTTGATCTCTTATTTGCATTATTTAAGCCACTAGTATTTAATGATAAGAATGTTAAATCCATTTCAAGTTATTGTTGGAAGAAACTTTTTGCTTCTTTTTTTATTTTGATTATAGTAGTTATACCATATTGTCTGATAACATTGAATGTAATTTTTATGTATGTAAACTTGAGGGTAATTTAATGTTCTTTATATACAAGTAGGGTAAAATTCTGGTCAGGCTTTAAAAAAGTACTTCTATAAAACATTAATGCTAAAGTATCAAATACAAGTAAATATGAATTTCCCATTAAACATGGAATGAGTCATTCCTAATCCAATAGATAAAGATAGATCTGTTGGATTATCACACATACCTTTAACAAACAATATCAACTGAGCTCCATATGTTGTTATTATATGGAGAATTTTCTTAAGAGATGTGAAATTCTATATTATTTTATTATTGTTCTATAGTATTTTATATATCAGGATGGAATGTTAGTAGTGTAAACAATTATTAAGTTGACTTAGAAACTATCCAATATGTAGTTACCCTTAAGAGATCCCAGATGTGTCAGATATGTCATTTTGGATATATTAAATGCAACAGAGGAGCATGCACTAAATAAGCCAACAACAAATAGATTGCTACTAAAATAAATTGACTAAAAGGACTCTACAAGAGACAATGAGTGATTACCAATGAAATATGAATTTACTGTAGGTGTACTGTCTTCCTTTGCTTTCCCAATCTTCAGCTCACCAACTTCAACTTACACTTATGAAAAGACATGGCTTATCAGTGGTATCCTGACTCTGAGTAGAGGCACCCTGCATTCTAGTGTGCAGTGCTTTTACATATTTATAGATTTACAAAGCAGAGTCTAAGAATAAACTATGAACACCCTGACAGTTTCCATCCTGCATAGGGCACCTTCTGCTTCCAGAATGGGTAATCACATCTGGTCTAGAATGAATGTGAAGGTACCTATAGGTAATCAAGACATACCTTAGGTAAGTATTAATCAAATAGTATTTAGAGCATCTTAGAGAGTTCTCAGGTCAGTTAGAATACTCTTAAGCCTCTCCTCCCTTGACCAAAAACAGAGATTTCCCTTCCCCTTTTTCCCTTGTTTTAAATCAGTACTAATAAAAGAAATTCAGCAAACACCGGTAAAGAGAAATAACATTCAGTAGTCAGTCTTGTACATGACTCGCAATCCATCAAACAAGTCACTGACTAACATCACTTTAGTAAACATTATAAAGACAAATTAGAAATAATTTCCTAGCTCTTTATATTTTCTGATAAAGCAAAAAGTTAACAATAAGCTATTTTAACTAAAAGTATAAAGCATTTCAATTTTTCCTTGCATGTATACATTTCTACTTGTATTGTAGTGTCAACAGCTGTCTTTGAAATCTGTACAATACTTTACTTCAAATCATTCCTTTTTCAATTCAGGTTTTGTTTTGTCAAAACGGCAACATTTCAAGGGCACAGTTAATATTTAGACTGTTTCAAATAAATAACTTGCCAGTTGCCAATTGAGTTAGTTTAGAATCTATGGCTAGTGCAAATATAGCATGTTGCAAAAATATGTATTTTTTCGTGTACTCTAGAGCCTGTCATATGCAAATGACATATATAATGTAGCATATATAGAACAGATAGCTTATGGATTCAGATTGTTAACGTAAGTTATGCTTATTAATCAGGCAGTTTCATTTAAATTCACAAGTAATTTGGGGACATTTAGTTGAGTTTCCAGGAATGTGTAGTCCAATGTGAGTAAATGAGTCCACCTTTCCTCATAAACATATGTCACAATTCATTAAACTAAGCAGAGTCTAACATCTGTCTAATAATCATTATAAAGACAAAGAATAGTAATTTCCTAGCTCTTCAAACTTTCTGTTTTCGCAAAATGTTGACAGTAAGCTATTTTAACTGGAAGACTAAAACATTTCAATACTTCCTTGTGAATATATATTTTTACTTTTTACTGTAGTGTCAAGAACTGTCTTTGAAATCTATGCATTACGTATCACTTCTTTCAAGTCATTCATTTTACAGTTCAGATTATATTTTGTCAAAATGTCAATAGCATTTCAAGGGCACATTTAATATTTAAACTGATATTTTAAATGAATCGCTATCAGTTACCAAGTGAGTTTGTACAGAGTGTGAGAACTGCAAAGATAACATGTTGCAAAAAGTAATATGTATCTTTTCATATGCTCTAGAGACTGACAATTTCAAGTAACATATAAAATGAAACTTTTACAGTGCAGACAGCTTGTGAAATCAGCATGTTAAATTGAGTACTACTTTTTAATCAAGCAGCTACATTTAAGTGCACATGTAGTTTGGGAACATTTCAGTTGTGTTTCCAGGAATATGTAATCCTATGAGGATAAATCATAAAATATTTACAAATAGTCCTATTATGTATTTATTTTACCTTGCTTTGGTTGTTTTTCATTTTAATAACTAAACATTACTTTTTCTTATTTGTTATCTGCGAGGCTAAATGCACTTCGTAGGTTCACAGTGTCCTTAAACTGTAGCAATTGTTTACTGTTGCTATGGCAACGCAAATAGAATGAAGAAAGCTTCACTTCTCTTAACCAACGGTACATTTTTCCCTCCTTTTTTATGTATTTGTTAATACTAAAAGGAAATAATTCAAAGGACATATGTACATGAATGGAACATTTCAGAGTTAATCACGAACATGTCCCCAATCCTAATAAGCATAACAGTGACTATCATTCATCTAATAAATATTGTAATCAAGTTCACTATTCCAATTAGTATACCTTAAAACTAGATTATTTTAGACTATTATTTGTCTATGTATAGATATTGAGTTATTAAATATATACAGACTATATTAGTATAGTAAATAAGAGAGAATTTAGAAAGGGAGACAAGATGCAGTTAGAATAAATAATGAGAGAGAGAAAGAAGAGAAAATTAAGAGGAAATACACATATACTATGTGTATTTATTTACAGTATAAATATTTTGTGCTGTATAACCCTACTTCTGTGAAAGAAAAGTATCCTGTTTTACATACCTGAGGTAATGTGAAAACTCATGTCATCTATTTAAAAAATATAGATAAAGATTCCAGTAGTTAGTTACCTTTGTTTTAAAATTCCAAGCAGTAAAATTGGTCCTTTAAAGTAATGTTAAAACAAGTAACCAAACACTCGTACCACCACAAATTAATAGATCAAGCCAAGATCCGGTGCAATGAAGGTTATCCAAAGTAGGCACAGTAAGCAAGTAGCAGTTGATAAAGTAATACGGGTTTATTATTTAATAAGTAAGCCTCCAACAACGAACATCAACGACCAACAAACAAATTCCTTTAGATATAAAGTGCAAACATTAAAGCTTTGCCTCCACACCGAGACCTCTTCAGAATAACTTTACAAAAATCAAGTTTGCCTTATATACATCTTGCTCTACCTCATTAATCAGTTTGTCAATTAACTAAATTGCTGCTGCATTACAATCTTATTCAAGCAAAGTTAACTAAGTGAAATTTTCTTTGGCTTGAATGAAATAAAATAAAGTCCTGCTTAACTTAATAAAAAATTCCTACTGAGTAATGATTACATTCAATAGGACATTCACATAAAACAACACATTTATATTTGTATTTATACAATAAAAATTTTAGAAGAAAAAGCAAAAAATGCAAGTAGTTAATAAACAACACTTCTATGCCACTTGCTTCATTGTATAAGCCCTATCTGTATAGTGTCTCATGTGGACAAACACTGGTATTGTCAGTTAACATACATTATTCCTTCCAAGAAAAAACATGCAGATATAATAGCCCCTTTTCTTTAAAAAATTCATTTGAATTATGACATTATCCATATAAATATACAAGCATGAATATATAAAAAATCTAAAAATATATGACGTCGTATGTATAATTGATATAGTTGATATAATTAATAATAAAAACCTTATAAATATATAAATATATAAATGTATAAATTATTAATATTAAAATACTTAAAATACTTGTAAATACATAATGAGTGGTGTGAGTGTATATATGTTTGTATATAAATATATAATGTATAATAAATATATAATTAAATAATTAAATACATGAATAAATAAACATTAAGATAAATACTGAGTCAAATGTTGGATATTTTCTAAGTAAGAAAGCTTTTTTATATAGTACTTACTAAAACACTCTCATTTTTCATTTTTCAACTTTAAACACAAGAAGGTTTTGTTTCCTGCAGTACAATATCAAATCAAACTGTCGATAGATGCTGAACATCTATTGTTGTTGTACACCCTTAGCCAGTTTGGGGTCTGAGGCTAAAAACTTCAATGCTGGGGTGATGGAAATATGATCATTCAGGCCCTTACCACAACATGCATCAAGCCTGAGTTGCCATATCATTTCCCTATATTGAATCTTAGCTTCCCAATCACCCCCTCTATCCGGATATGGTACCACCTCCAAAACTTGAAATCGGCCTTATCACATTTAATGGCATGTCTGTATAATGCGTTGTTCTCATTGTGTCTGTTTATATCACGGGTGTGCTCATAAATTCTGTTCCGCAACAACCTCTCCGTCTTGCCAACGTAAAAACTCTCACATGCTGTACAGATTACTAAATACACTAGGCCCTTGGTGTAACAACTACTGTAGCTTCCAGCCACCAGTTTTTGAGGTATACTTGCAATCAATTACCTCTTTCTTGTTGTATATATATATGAACATTGAGCACACCTTCCACATTTGTATGTTCCTTGCTTCCTGTTGGTACCTGTCATAGTATTTCCTTTCCTTTCCAAGATATTCTTAATAATGTGATTTCTCCTGTAACTAAATCTCAGTTTATTTTTAAAAACATCAGTTTTTGTAGCTATGTTTTTAAACATATTCCAGGTTTCATGTATCCCCCTGTTTAACCGAAAGGTTCCATAATAGTATGTGGTAGTCAAGTAGGGTGTTAACCCTACCTCCTCCTGTCTTCCTTCTACACCTTTCAAGCTCTGTTCAATACAACCGATGGTTGCTACAGCTTCTTGACTCTCCCCACTTAGAAGGGGGTGATATCTAGTTCCCCTACCCGATACCACAGTTCCCTTGACCGAGTTGATAAGATTACTAGGGTACCCCCTCTCCTTAAAGAGTTTTTCTAAATTAATAATTTCTTTTAAAAATTCTTCTTCATCCGATATCATTCTGGCCATCCTAATCATCTGACCTTTGACAATATTCTTCTTAAGCTGTTTGGGATGGTCACTATGGTAATGCAGGTAGGAATTCGAAAAGTGTTCTTTTCTGTAAATGTTGGATTTGTATTTCTTGTTCATCCTGTCCTTAATAAGCTTAACATCAAGAAAGTGTGTTACCTCTGTTTCTATCTCATGTGTAAACCTCAAAAAGGATGTTGTAACATTAATATAACTTATAAACTCCTCAATTTTCTCCCTGGTTCCCTTCCAAAAAATAAATATATCATCCAGGAACCTAAAATATTGAGAAATATATTGATTATATTCACTTTTAAAAACATATTCCCTTTCCCAGTGTAACATAATAATGTTTGCATATACGCACGCAGGCCGATCCCATGGCCACTCCTTCTTTCTGGTGATATTAATCCCCTTCAAAATATATAAAGTTATATTTAAGCACCAATTCCATGCTAACCAAAACATTCCTGAATTCACCAGGTGTGAGCCAATCCATCTCCACTAAGGTGTTTTCAAACCATTCTAATCCAGTTTTTTGGGGTATAACTGTAAATAGTTCTTTTACGTCTATTGTTACAAAAAACATTCCTTCATTAAAAACCATCTCGTTGATTTTACTTAAAAAGTCCCAGGAGTCCTTTAAAATGTGATTCCATCTTGAGTAAATATTCTTAGTCATAGCATCCACATGAATGGCCATGGGCTGAGTCTTTGAGCCCTGCGAAGCCACTATAGGTCTCAAGGGGGGATCCTGTACAGATTTGTGTGTCTTGGGGATTCCAAAGATCCCTGGAACAACTGGTTTGACCACTTTCAAGTATTTATATAGTGCCAAATCCATCAACCCAGTAAAGAGATTGTCCTCTAGAATTAAATCTATTTTCTGATAAAAAATGTTGATTTCATTTCTGGTCACAATACTGTAGTTTTGGTCCTTATCTAAAATCTCCTTCATCTTCCTGATGTATTCCCAGGTCTCCATAATCACAACACCCCCTCCCTTGTCAGGTTTCATCACTCGAACACTTTTATTATTACTTAAATCATACAGTACTTTTTCTTCCTTTTTGTTCAAATTACATGTCACCCCTTCATTGACCTTGTAATCTAACCTAATCCTGCTCATAACATAACTTTCAAAATTAGCTATCTCAAAGTATAATGGTGGGTTCCAAACACTATGCCTTTTAAAAACTGTCTCATTCGTGGTTGTATCCCCACTATGTATGTGCATAAGATTTAATTTCCTAGTAAACATTTTAACATCTAAAATTAACTTCTCTATACTTGGTTTCCTCATATGGACAAACGAAAAACCTTTTGTAAATAAATTAAAATAGTTTTGATCAATCACCAAGTCAGTATAGTTAAAAATGTTAAAATTGTTATATAATCTGCCTAGATGTCTCACTACATTCCGTACTGTGAGCTTTGTCATGGTTAAGCTGTTTAAAAATCCTCTTGCCCCTCATACCTACCCACGTGGTTGGAATTGGTATTAGCTGCTGTCGCCATAGAATAAGGTTGCTGTTGCCTATTCTTGATCCTTTCAGATCTTCTAACCTCATCAACAGCACCCTGGTCTTGCAGTAAATCTGCATCTTCATTCCTAACCAACCTGGGATATTCTTGGTTAAACTGCGTGTTTTGGTACCCCCCCTATTCCATTCATACCTATTGTAGTTCCTGTCCTGCCCGTCATGCCATTTCCTATCATTCTGGAATGCTCTAGGACGGTCCACTCTTCTATTAGTCCTGGGTGCCTGTGGGTTGTGATAACCACCATTGTATTTTGGCCCTTTACTGTTTTCACCCATAAAATAGGCTGTCCCTGCATTGTACTCAGCAATGTCTCTCTCAAGTTTTTTTAGTTTCCTACTGATATTACTATTAGTGTAAATATCAGTATCATGCAGTACCCTGTAATATGTTTGTTTGTGCTCATCCACAGAAAACAACAAATCATTCATAATTTCCCCATTTATTTTATCTATCTCATGTTTAGTATCCTGCATAACCTTGGAATTGTGTTTTATCATGATCTTTAAAACTGACAAACCACACTCATTAAAAACACCACATATTTCTTTAAAAAAATCATTGTCATAATTAATGTTATTAGGGAACTTATTTAACCTAAGCCCCTTAGGAACAATATGATCCTTAATACACTTCTCAAAATACCAGTTCTCTACAGATAGGGCTTTGTATTTAGAGATAATTTTTTTAAAAACTTTACATTTGTCCTTGTATGAATAAACGTTGTTTGGCTCCTTGTAGTTTCCTTTTCCCTCGAACCACCAAAAGATTTGTCCAGCCATATGTTAAAATCAATATCTCTGTACTTATCCCAGTTTTGCTTGTCAAGGCCATGGCTCCCGACGCTGTTTGATAAATAATCAAGCTCAATGTCACTAGATCCAGTCCCAGTGTCGACCCTAGGGCCTCGCCTGTCCCGTGCCCGTTGACTAACGGTTTCGTTTTCATCGCGCTTGCTCCTCGGGTCCTTGGGGCTACTCTGTGCACAAGGTATGCCCCCACTACTGCCTGTTTGTGAAGCGCCTGGCAGGGAATGAGATTGAATTACCCGCAAAAGCTCGTTCAACATGCTGCTACTATCCATCGTCCTCCACAAAATAAACAGCTGCCTCGGACTTCTCGCCACCGAAAAATGGAAAATTCAACTAGTAACCAAACACTCGTACCACCACAAATTAATAGATCAAGCCAAGATCCGGTGCAATGAAGGTTATCCAAAGTAGGCACAGTAAGCAAGTAGCAGTTGATAAAGTAATACGGGTTTATTATTTAATAAGTAAGCCTCCAACAACGAACATCAACGACCAACAAACAAATTCCTTTAGATATAAAGTGCAAACATTAACACCGGAGACCTCTTCAGAATAACTTTACAAAAATCAAGTTTGCCTTATATACATCTTGCTCTGCCTCATTAATCAATTAGTTTGTCAATTAACTAAATTGCTACTGCATTACAATCTTATTCAAGCAAAGTTAACCAAGTGAAATTTTCTTTGGCTTGAATGAAATAAAATAAAGTCCTGCTTAACTTAATAAAAAATTCCTACTGAGTAATGATTACATTCAATAGGACATTCACATAAAACAACACATTTATATTTGTATTTATACAATAAAAATTTTAGAAGAAAAAGCAAAAAATGCAAGTAGTTAATAAACAACACTTCTATGCCACTTGCTTCATTGTATAAGCCCTATCTGTATAGTGTCTCATGTGGACAAACACTGGTATTGTCAGTTAACATACATTATTCCTTCCAAGAAAAAACATGCAGATATAATAGCCCCTTTTCTTTAAAAAATTCATTTGAATTATGACATTATCCATATAAATATACAAGCATGAATATATAAAAAATCTGAAAAAATGTATAATTGATATAGTTGATATAATTAATAATAAAAACCTTATAAATATATAAATATATAAATGTATAAATTATTAATATTAAAATACATAAATACTTGTAAATACATAATGAGTGGTGTGAGTGTATATATGTTTGTATATAAATATAATGTATAATAAATATATAATTAAATAATTAAATACATGAATAAATAAACATTAAGATAAATACTGAGTCAAATGTTGGATATTTTCTAAGTAAGAAAGCTTTTTTATATAGTACTTACTAAAACTCTCTCATTTTTCAACTTTAAACACAAGAAGGTTTTGTTTCCTGCAGTACAATATCAAATCAAACTGTCGATAGATGCTGAACATCTATTGTTGTTGTACACCCTTAGCCAGTTTGGGGTCTGAGGCTAAAAACTTCAATGCTGGGGTGATGGAAATATGATCATTCAGGCCCTTACCACAACATGCATCAAGCCTGAGTTGCCATATCATTTCCCTATATTGAATCTTAGCTTCCCAGTCACCCCCTCTATCCGGATATGGTACCACCTCCAAAACCCAAAACTTGAAATCGGCCTTATCACATTTAATGGCATGTCTGTATAATGCGTTGTTCTCATTGTGTCTGTTTATATCACTGTGCTCATAAATTCTGTTCCGCAACAACCTCTCCGTCTTGCCAACGTAAAAACTCTCACATGCTGTACAGATTACTAAATACACTAGGCCCTTGGTGTAACAACTACTGTAGCTTCCAGCCACCAGTTTTTGAGGTATACTTCCAATCATTACCTCTTTCTTGTTGTATATATATGAACATTGAGCACACCTTCCACATTTGTATGTTCCTTGCTTCCTGTTGGTACCTGTCATAGTATTTCCTTTCCTTTCCAAGATATTCTTAATATTGTGATTTCTCCTGTAACTAAATCTCAGTTTATTTTTAAAAACATCAGTTTTTGTAGCTATGTTTTTAAACATATTCCAGGTTTCATGTATCCCCCTTTTTAACCGAAAGGTTCCATAATAGTATGTGGTAGTCAAGTAGGGTGTTAACCCCACCTCCTCCTGTCTTCCTTCTACACCTTTCAAGCTCTGTTCAATACAACCGATGGTTGCTACAGCTTCTTGACTCTCCCCACTTAGAAGGGGGTGATATCTAGTTCCCCTACCCGATACCGCAGTTCCCTTGACCGAGTTGATAAGATTACTAGGGTACCCCCTCTCCTTAAAGAGTTTTTCTAAATGAATAATTTCTTTTAAAAATTCTTCTTCATCCGATATCATTCTGGCCATCCTAATCATCTGACCTTTGACAATATTCTTCTTAAGCTGTTTGGGATGGTCACTATGGTAATGCAGGTAGAATAGTGAATAAGAATATCTTGGAAAGGAAAGGAAATACTATGACAGGTACCAATAGGAAGCAAGGAACATACAAATGTGGAAGGTGTGCTCAATGTTCATATATATGCAACAAGAAAGAGGTAATGATTGGAAGTATACCTCAAAAACTGGTGGCTGGAAGCTACAGTAGTTGTTACACCAAGGGCCTAGTGTATTTAGTAATCTGTACAGCATGTGAGAGTTTTTACGTTGGCAAGACAGAGGTGTGTTGGAACAGAATTTATAGAGCACACCGTGATATAAACAGACACAATGAGAACAACATTATACAGACATGCCATTAAATGTGATAAGGCCGATTTCAAGTTTTGGGTTTTGAGGTGGTACCATATCCGAGGGGGGTGATTGGGAAGCTAAGATTCAATATAGGGAAATGATATGGCAACTCAGGCTTGATGCATGTTGTGGTAAGAGCCTGAATGATCATATTTCCATCACCCCAGCATTGAAGTTTTTAGCCTCAGACCCCAAACTGGCTAAGGGTGTACAACAACAATAGATGTTCAGCATCTATCTACAGTTTGATTTGATATTGTACTGCAGGAAACAAAACCTTCTTGTGTTTAAAGTTGAAAAATGAGAGTGTTTTAGTAAGTACTATATAAAACTTAGAAAATATCCAACATTTGACTCGGTATTTATCTTAATGTTTATTTATTCATGTATTTAATTATATATTTATTATACATTATATATTTATATACAAACATATATACACTCACACCACTCATTATGTATTTACAAGTATTTTAAGTATTTTAATATTAATAATTTATACATTTATATATTTATAAGGTTTTTATTAATTATATCAACTATATCAATTAAACAGACGTCGTATATTTTTTAGATTTTTTATATATTCATGCTTGTATATTTATATGGATAATGTCATAATTCAAATGAATTTTTTAAAGAAAAGGGGCTATTATATCTGCATGTCTTGGAAGAATAATGTATGTTAATCTGACAATACCAGTGTTTGTCCACAACACACCCAGATACAATAATGAGAATGATGAATGGAGTGTTTGATACAATTTGTTAGTTACTTGCACTTTTTTATTTTAAAATTAAAATTTTGCTTTTTATAATAATATTATAATATGTTTTATGTCTGAAATGTTGTTTTATGTAAAATCTGTTCAATGTAAAATTTTTATTGTATCAATTTATTTTATTTTTTTGCATTACTTTATTTTAAATTTCACTTTTTTAACTAAATTTGCTTGAATATTATTATCAATAATAATTAGCAATTATAAGACAATAATTGCTATTACAAGGGCAGAGCAAGATGTAATAAAGGCAGAATTATTTTTGTAAAAGTTGTATTCAAGAAATTAAAACTTGGAGACGGTGTAAGTTAATGTTTGCACTTTATATCTAAAGGATTCTGTTTTGTTGGTGTGTAGTAAATTGATGTATGAGCAGAGGCAAGATGTATATAAGGCAAAAGATTTTTTGTAAAGTTATTCTGAAAAGGTCTCCGTGTGTCTGATTGAAAAAATGTTTGCACTTATATATATAATGTTTTGTTTGTTGTTTGTTGTTTGTTTGTTGTTTTGGGCTTACTTATTAAATAATAAACCCATTATTATTTTATTATCTACTTGCTTACTTACTTACCTACTTGGATAAACCTTAACCTTCGGATCTTGGCTTGATCTATTAATTTTAAAACAATTCATATCATAGTAGATGCTTTGAGAGATTTGGCTGTAACAGTATCAGTCTTTTGCTTCATTTAGACATCTGTCCAGACATTTGTTTCTTTTGTTCTCTTGAGAGAAGGTGACATCCAATCCACATCTTCCGGTAAAGTAATCAGATTATTAGTTTTAATAAATGAAGAGGCTTCCTCTAAGTCAATAAAAGTCCTCATCTCGGCATACAGTATTCTTAGCTGGATATGCAAGTTGTGCCTTGATGTTATTTTGTTTTAGAAACTTTATCATTGGCCACACTTTTTTCCTTTGTTCCATTATTCTAGATGAATAGTTGTTATCAAATCTTATCAGGCTCTGTTTATATTTTAGAGGTGCCTTCCTTCAAGCAGATCTTAAAATCAGTTCATTGTCCAAGTATGAAAGAAATTTGATAATTATTGACCTAGGAGGAGAGTTTGAGTTAGTGGCAGGTTTCCCAAGTGCTCTGTAATGCCCTTTCAATGCCAAAGGAAAGTTCTTCTTTTAAATTTAAAAAGTCAGGGATCTAGCTTGATAAAAAGGAAATAATATCCTCACTTTCTGTGTTTTCAGGTAATCCAAAAATCCTGATGTTATTCTCCTCGCCCTATTTTCCAAGTCATCTACTTTATTAACCAACCAAGTGTTTTGTTTAAGAAGGAGTTCTTTCTGTGTTTCCACTTCCGTAAGTCTGCTTTCTAAGTCATTTAGAGAAACCTCCATTCCCGTTTTCCTTGTCTGGTGTTTTTAGACCATTTCCTTGAGGTTGTCAAGCCTGTTTTTGACTGCTTGTTTTAAGATTTTCTAGGTTCTCTTTAAAATCGTCCATCTTCAAAGACAGCTCCTGCAGGGTAGATGCCATCTGTTGTAGTTCCTTCTTTAAGGCAGCATCCTGATGAGAATTCTTTGAGTTGCTCATTTTAACAAGTGAATATATCTCCAAGCTTTTTGACAGGAAATTATTTGTAAAACTTCACCAAAGTTTCTAATTATGTAAACTAGTCCTTTATAAGATTTTATACTTTGAAGAAAAAAAATAATATTTTTTTCCTGTCTTATTTGACTAGTTATATGGAGCTCTAAAATACTGCTGCTTTCAGTTAGCCATTCAGGCTCCGCCCCTACATTGAACATTTGATGAGAATAAGTATATGTTATATGGAGATAGTTGTCACCCACCTCACACAATTAAATCTATCCCCTATGGGGAATTTTTGAGAATAAAGAGAGTGTGTAGTGATAAGCAGGAATGTGCTAGGGAAATAAAGCAGCTAAAATGTTTGTAGAAAGGGGATATGATGTGAAGTTAATAGAACAAGGCAGAGAGAAAGTAATGAAGGGTAAAAAGGTGTGTGGGAATATAGGCTCAAATAATAAGGAACATGACAGGAATAATTTAGTTTTTGTTACTAAATTCAGGGTGTTTTCAGAACAATTTAGGCAATTAGTGAAGTATCATTGGAATATTTTAGAAAAAAGTAGTCATCTTAATATAAAATAAAGTGGATTTGCCAAGTTTTCATACACTAGAGGAAGAAGTTTAAAGGACTTTATAGTCCATGGGAGATTCTAGCTCCCTGTTGTGGATTTAACTTTAGGGATCTCCACACAGGGCACCTTCCCATGTGGAGGGTGCTGCTGTTGCGAGTATATTGTAAAAGATTTTGATAAAATTAATGGGAAGAAATTTATCACCAAAGGTGTATACTCTTGTGACAGTAGAGGAATAGTCTATGGATTAAGGTGTCCCTGTAATAGTGTACATAGGAAAAAACAAACGATCATTTGGGGACAGGTTAAAAGAACATCTGAGGGACATCAGAAAAAATAAGGAACAAAATCCAGTAGCCCTGCATTGTAAAGAGGTACATAATAGTGATATAAGTAGTTTAGAAGCAACAGTTTTAGGACACTTTTTATTAAAACTGTGTTTTTATGGTCAACCTTGTATACTTTTTATTAAAACTGTGTTTTTTATGGTGACCTTGTATACTTTTTATTAAAACTTTTTTTTTATGGTCACTGCCATGCTTTGGTTCATAGGGGCAGCCTAGCCTATATGCCTTTGTGGTTATTTCCTCTTTAGTTTAGAGAAACTATGCCCCAATGCTTTTTTTGCCTCTGTCGAAAGAGCAGTGACACTGAGGAAACTTGTGTATTCTCCGCATCTCCCCATCCCATCATCAAGATTCCTCTTGAACAAGGCCAGCGAGGTGCGGTTTTGTTTTAGTTTATATTAAATTAGATTATGGTTTAAATATAAAAAGTAAGTTGTGGAAAATGGAATCTGTTATAATTTTAAAGTTTAACACTTTAGCACCAACAGGGTTAAATAGAGAATGCCATTGGAAGTGTTTTCTTTAACTAACACTGGAATTAAGTGGATTTAATTAAGCTAGTGTTAACTGAATGTAGGATATAAGGCATGATGCTAGAACAAAAAAGTATACTCTGTAAAGGCTTTCAGCCGAGGAGCTAGAGAGAGAATTATTGTGTCTGTTTTGTGGACTGTATTTTACTACAAGGCAGAGCATTTGCTGAACATTTTATTGGATTGTGTGCTTTGCAATGAGTGTTTTAATGAATACTGAAGGTAATCACTGGCTTTTTTCCTTGGATTGTGGTTCTACATGTTTTTTCCTTTGAGTTTGTGGTGATAAGGATGAGATATCTGTTTGACATTTCATGGCCTGTTTTCTGCCAGTGAGATAGCTGTTAAATCAGGGGAGAACTGGTGAGTGTAGTCTCAAGAAAGAGAACCTATTTAGCAGACTCTGGTGGGATACAGTATTGAAGGCCTTAGGCAGGTATAAAACTACTGCAGATACAAGGTAGTCATCATATCTGCTTTGGCTGATGGAGATGGTGAAGTTAAGGGAAGAGATAGTACTGTGATGTGGATGAAATCCATGATATGTGGGAGATAGGAGTTTATTATCAGAGAGAAAGGTAAGTAGTTGGGTTTGCATTTTCCTAGTATTTAGAAAGAGATGACTGGTGATGGGCTGATAATTGGAGATATTTGTGGAATTCTCACCTTTATGCAGTGGTAAGATGCAAAATTTATTTTTCCAGAGCTCTGGGACATGGCTTTCTCTGACTGAGTGAATGATTAATATAAGAACAGGATAGACTATGGTGTCAAATACAAACTTGATAAATTCTACTGGTATATTGTCTGGGACAAGAGTAGTTGGTTCCAGCTTGAGAAGTTTTCCAATAGCGTTGGTAGGTATAGGATGGGAACAATCTTTTAGTGTGTTGCACAGGTTCAGGGGCTAGAGGAGGTTAGGCGCTATGGTGTTTAAAAGATAGGCTACAGCATTGATGAATGTGAGTTGAATTAGCTGTTAATGATTTCAGAGTCATTACTTATAGCGGGAGTTGGTTGAGTAGACTGACCTGGAATTGAATGAGGACCAGAATAGTTTAGAGTTGAATGGAGTAGAGGTTTTTGTAGGCTTGTGTAATACATTTGTTGTCTAATTTGGTTTTGCTTTTAGCTGAGTTTCTCAACTGTTTATATTTTAGCAGGTTAGCTTCAATTTTGTTCCTTTTCTAGTAGTAACAAGCGGTCCCTTTGATTCATGAATTGTCTTGTTTGTCTTGATAATAGCCATGGAACTGGCTTAAATTTTACACACTTAATTCTGGTAGAGGGGGACCAGATCATTTAGAATATTTAGAAAAGTGATGCTGAACAAGGATATTGCTGCATCTAGTTTTGAGAGTGTATAAAAAGCTCCAGTTGACTGATTTTAGGTTAGAGATTAGAGTGTATTTGGAAGGTGGGCAGGTTACATCTATGGTTATATTAATGGAACTTGTGGACAGTAATATGCTCTCTGATAGTGAAAGTGCGGAGGTGGTCACTTTAGGTACCAGGGAGTGAGGCTTGGGAAATAATATTGCTTTGGGAGTTGACCAGGATTCAAGCTAAAATAGATGTTCTCTTATTGCTTTTGTTGTATGTAGTTGGCTTGGAGATTATTTGCTCAAAGCCACAGAGTTTGATAGCATTGTGGGTGGATTTATTTATTATGGTTTACCAATCAATGTCGAAATTACCTAATATTTAGATTTCCTGAAAGAAAGAAGTTTAAAGCCAAGAAAACAGTTCTTCAGTTTTATCAGTATTATTACCTGGGAGTATGTAAATTTTTACTATGTTTATTATTTTGAATTTATGGATTTTCATTGAAGATATGAGGATTTCAGCATTTTTGATTCAAGGGGGTGGATTTAATGAGATGGAGAAAAAAGTTAATTGCTTTTGTAAAATATTGCCAAGCCAGGTTTCTGTAACTATAAAGACCTCTTGGGATTGATGGGCTATCCCACACATGGATTTCAGCTAGCTTGTTTTAAATGCTTTTTAAGTTAAAATTTATCAAGAGTAGGCCAGGGATTTTTGTTGAGCATGGAGCAGTGTTAGGAGCAGAAGGTTTTGGTGTAGTGGGAGTAATTATTGGATGCTGTAGTGGGGTTGCATTTGGTTGGACATCTCCACAAAGGTTGTTAATCAGATTGAATTATAAGTGGATATAGGGCTGCTTTTGGTTAAATTTCAATTTATGGCAAAGTTGGCTAAGGAGAAGGTAAAGTGAGTATTGAACATGTTTTATCTTGAATACATGAATATTAGCATGAGGGAATAGGGATGCAGTTCTTTAGAAGTGGCAGGAAGAAGTGACAAGTGATTGTATGTGAGGAAGGGGATTGTAGATGAAGATATGGGGTTTGTTTTTGGAAAGATATTGGGCAGGATTCACGAAGGCTTGCACGGAGTCTAAGAGTAGTGTAAGACTCCATGTAGCCCTCACGATCCAGGAACAGCCCGAAATTCCATGCAAGAGACCAGCTAAAACGTCTCTTACCCGGAGTGGGCGTGGATATGCTAATCACCTCACTTGCAGCTGAAAGGCATGCAAATGAGGTAGGTTAGCGATCCAGGAAGCCCAAAGCAGCCCATGTAAGAGCCATTTTAGCTGCAGAAATGTACTCAGTTGACAACTGAGTACGTTTCTGCAAATAACACAATGGAGCCATGTCAGCTCCAAATAAAGGGTGCATATGTGTCAGGCAGCATGCCAATGGCCAAATATGTGGCCATTGGCAAGGTACCCCGATGCAAATATGAGAAATATTTTTTTTTCAGCGATTTGGCGAAGTTTAAATGCAGCGTAGCCCCGCGCAAATGGGCTGCGTTATATAAAACATAAAAATGAAGGTTATAAACCCACAAATGTGGGTTTTATGCAATACATGGATTTACAATGCAGGGACCAGCAGACCAAAAACAACATGGCCACCATTTAGTGGTTGCTAAGGGGGGAAGCTGAGTCTAAGACATGTAACTAAGCATTATTTATTTATTTATTTATTTTACATTTGTTGACCGGGCTAGTCTAGCTGGAGAAATTTCCATTTTCAGTAGTGGCCCGGGGAGAAAAGCTCCACAGAGTA
>NC_056726.1:1360592535-1360612535 GCF_019279795.1 Protopterus annectens
AGACAGATAGATAGATAAAGATAGATAGATAGAGACAGACAGACAGACAGAGACAGATAGATAGAGACAGACAGATAGAGACAGACAGACAGATAGATAGAGACAGATAGATAGAGACAGACAGACAGAGACAGATAGATAGATAGAGACAGACAGACAGAGACAGATAGATAGAGACAGACAGACAGATAGAGACAGACAGATAGAGACAGACAGACAGAGACAGACAGATAGAGACAGATAGATAGATAGAGACAGACAGACAGACAGACAGAGACAGACAGATACAGACAGACAGACAGATAGAGACAGATAGATAGATAGAGACAGACAGACAGACAGATACAGACAGACAGAGACAGATAGATAGAGACAGACAGACAGATAGAGACAGACAGATAGAGACAGACAGACAGACAGATAGAGACAGATAGATAGAGACAGACAGATAGAGACAGACAGATAGAGACAGACAGATAGATAGAGACAGACAGACAGATAGATAGATAGAGACAGATAGATAGATAGAGACAGACAGATAGAGACAGATAGATAGATAGAGACAGACAGATAGAGACAGATAGAGACAGACAGACAGACAGATAGAGACAGATAGATAGAGACAGACAGACAGATAGAGACAGATAGATAGATAGAGACAGACAGAGACAGACAGATAGATAGAGACAGACAGACAGATAGATAGAGACAGACAGACAGATAGAGATAGATAGAGACAGACAGACAGATAGAGACAGACAGATAGAGACAGACAGACAGACAGAGACAGATAGATAGAGACAGACAGACAGATAGAGACAGATAGATAGAGACAGACAGACAGATACAGACAGACAGAGACAGACAGACAGACAGAGACAGACAGACAGATAGATAGAGACAGACAGATAGAGACAGATAGATAGAGACAGACAGACAGACAGATAGACAGACAGAGACAGACAGACAGACAGAGACAGATAGACAGACAGATAGATAGAGACAGAGAGACAGATAGAGACAGATAGAGACAGACAGACAGACAGACAGATAGAGACAGATAGACAGACAGACAGATAGAGACAGACAGATAGATAGAGACAGACAGATAGAGACAGATAGATAGATAGAGACAGACAGACAGACAGATAGAGACAGATAGATAGAGATAGATAGAGACAGACAGATAGATAGATAGAGATAGATAGAGACAGACAGACAGATAGATAGATAGAGACAGATAGATAGAGACAGACAGACAGACAGAGACAGATAGATAGATAGATAGATAGATAGATAGATAGATAGAGACAGACAGACAGACAGATAGAGAGAGACAGACAGATAGACAGAGAGACAGACATATAGAGACAGACAGACAGATAGATAGAGACAGATAGATAGATAGAGACAGACAGATATAGATATAGTTAACATCAAACACACTCCAAACCAAATAACTGAATAGAGTCCACCACTGCCAACGAAAAAACAGACTGCAAACCTGCTACTTTTAACGTTTTCGTTCTTTAATCACAAGAACTTCATCAGAAATGCACCCTTACTAAAAAACATGTTTTTTATATATCATAAAATTGATCACATGTCATCACTAGTTGACCAATAGATTTTCATCATTTTATATGAAAACTTTTTTTTAAAAAAATTAAATGGACATTTATATGTTTATATATAAAAAGACAAACAGACAAACTTTGATTGTACAATGTAATCTCTGCCATAAGACAAAAATTAAAAAATGTTTAACCATAGATTAAACTAAGTGCTATTTTAAAATCTTTGTAAAGCTAAAAAGCACTTAATATTAATGACATCATTCAAGCCAGGTGGCTCATCTGCTTTTAGCCTGATTTGCCAAATAGATTCCTTACATTCTAATAGAGTTTTGAAATCACCACTAAACAAACTGTCATCAACCTTCTCTAATACTGAGAACATAAACTTTTTAAATGAAACACAATTTGAAGAATGTTTTGCTAAAGCATTTGTTAGATCTTTTTTCTTTATGGCTAAATTGTGTTCATAAATACGTTTATTTAAATTTCTTATAGTTTTACCTATATAGAAATGATCACATGAGGCACACTGTGCCACATAAACTATATTATTAGTTTTACAAGTAAATTGACACTTTGGCTTAAAATCTTTATTTAAGTGTTAGTACCACTAACAAACCTGCATTGCTTGCAGCCTGTACAGGGATATGTACCTACCCTACTTGTGATGTGTGTTTGTGAGTTTTCTCCCCTTTCCAAAATCATCTTTATATTAGTCACTTTTTTATAAGTGAAAACTGGACGTGTACCTAAAATGTTAGCTAACTCATGGTTTCCTAACACAATTTTCCAATTGTTAGTCACTATCCCTTTAATAATATCCATCTCATTGCTGATGGGTAATGGAAAAGACAACACAAACTTATTAACAGATGTTTCTTTGTTTTCAACATTGTCTAATATCAATGTACTAGTAAGAATAGGAATCGCTTTGTTTTTCCTTAAAATGTTAACCTCTTTTATAATACAATCTAACCAGCTTGTTTCATAACCTCTCTCAATAAAGAAACGTTTTAAATCACTGGTTTCACTAATAAAGCAATCATTTTCACTAGTAAGTCTACTAAGCCTAATAAACTGGCCTTTGACCACACCTTTTTTCATGTGCTTAGGATGTAGACTCTCAAAATGCAAATATTGGTTAACAAAAGTTGGCTTCCTATAAATTCTACTAGTAAATCTATGTTCTATTGAATCTATAGTCAAAACCAGATCCAAAAAAGTAATACTTTTACCAAAATTTCCAAAAGTAAAATTTAGAAAGTTTGTAGTGGAATTTAACTGAGCTAGAAACATTCTAAAACTTTCTTCATTTCCTCTCCACACAAAAATCAAATCATCAATATATCTTCTGTAAAAAATTATGTTGTGATCTGTAAATTGTGGGACTAAATATTTTACCTCCCAAGAAGACATTACCAAGTTCGCAAAGCTAGGTGCCACTCTGGACCCCATAGCTACTCCCGATATTTGTTTGTACAAGTTGCCATCAAACTTGAAAAAAATATTATCAAGTACCAATTCCATAAGGCAGCTACAGGTATTAACTAAAGTATTATCCAAACTTGTATGCCTACACAAATAGTCCCTCATAAATTCTATACCCTCATTTTGATCAATGCTTGTATAGAGGGACTCAACATCTAGAGAAGCAAAATATAGGTGATTGTCAGCTCTATCTAGATTAAGATCTAGATTAGGCTATCTTAGGAAATTCTGTATACAAAAAAAGTGTAGGTATTGTAGTCTATACTCCACACCAAAGTACGCGCACGCCGGACAACGTGCACGGCTCCAAAAATACATGAGCATTCAAAAAACAATGAGCCAGCACGTACGGTTCAGTCGAACCAACTTTATCGACACCAAGATTCCATAAATAAAAGGAATCTTATTAAACAAGCAGCATACCGGTTTCGGCCATATCATGGCCTTTATCAATGCAGTTCTGTAAAAGTAAGGAAACCCGACCCCTGGTGGACCAACCTTATATACTCCATGTTTAAAGGGGTACATAATATTATATAATAAACAAATGCATTGGAACAAAAAAGCACCTTCCCCACGTAATAATAAAAAAACTTCAACATAACAAACATATAGAGTACATTAACAATGTTAAATATCATCAAAAAATAATATTGTAAAAATAATATAATATTGTAAAATAATAATATAGAACAAAATATATATCATGGCCAAAATGTTTGGGGACCTAAATAGTGATCAGAACAACTTGTCAGGACAGTCTCTATATATAAACAACCTATATATATTTTTGTTTGTTCTATATAATGACAAACCTCAAAGTTTATCATAAACATACATTCCCACTTATATCACAAAATTGGTCAGACTATCCAAATCCTATATGTTATATACCTAGATCTATAAACCCATAAACTCAAATCGTATATCCTCTGGAAATATGTATATATCCTCCACATTCCTATTGGTATTGTTAATATGCCTAGAACCAAAATCGATGAATAATACATAATCCCTTTACATAAGTCATAATATATATACACATGACCTACAAAATTCTATTCTAACATATTTAAACCAGGTCTAAATAGACCACCCAATTGAATTATCCACCTTTGTTCCATTTGATCAAGTTTTTGATGCCATCCGGCTTTGAAACTCCTATGAAGGGTGATCCTATCTATAACAACAAACCGAAAAATGGCCGAAGAATGCTCCAAGGTATGTTTAAATAGGGCATTGGCAACACGTTTGTTCTTAATTGCACTTAAATGTTCCCCTATTCTAAATTTGACAGGTCTGGACGTTTGTCCAACATAGAATGCAGAGCAACTACAGGTAGCCAGATATACCACCCAATCTGTGCTGCAATTGGCAAAAACCCTTATCTCAAAAATTCGTGACGTATTTTTGCTAGAAAATTCTTTAGTTTGTTGCAAATGTTGACAAGCAGCACAATGCCCACAAGGATAGCACCCCCTTAGTATATCACCACTTAAAGTTCTTTGTTGTGGTATATTTGGAACATATCTTTTATAATGTGTGAAGTGAGAATTAATATTCCGTCCCCTCCGGTAAGAAAACTGACAATTTTCCGGCAACAACCTACCTAGAACCTCATGTGACAAAAGAATGCCCCAATGTTGGTTAATGACATCCCTAAAACGATTGGTATTATTCCATAGGTAGTCACCAACCTTATTGGTTGATTATGATTTGTTTTATTACCATCCCTGTTATTTACTTTATAACATAATAGATCCTGACGTTTCATTTTGGAAGTTTGACCTTCAGCTTTAACTAATAGTTGAGATTCATACCCCCTATATAGAAACCTACGCGTTAAGCCCAGACTACATTCCAAATAATCTTCATCAGATGAACAAATACGTCTGATTCTCATATATTGAGATTTCGGAATATTGTGGATGGTGTGGCGTGGATGAGAACTATTAGCATGTAACAAAGTATTGTATTTGGGAAACTTGCGATATATAGTAGTTGATAAAGTATTATCTGCAAGTTTAGAAACCTTAACATCCAAAAATACAATCTCTGAAAGTTCAATATTAGCAGTGAACCGAATACCAAAACTATTATTATTCAAATAATCCACAAACTGTATTAAACTTTGCTTATCTCCACGCCACACCATCCAACAATCGTCTAGATATCTCCGCCAGATATCCAGATGTTGTAAAAATTTGTTATGTTGGTCATCATATATATACCCAGCCTCATAGTACCCCATGAACAAATCAGCATAGATGGGTGCAAAAGAAGCACCCATCGCAGTGCCCTTAATCTGCCAATAAGCCTTGCCTGCATAATAAAAGATATTCTTCCGTAATACCAATTCAGTGAGCTTAATCAAAAAGTTATTAAAGGCTAAAGAATAAAGGTTTGATTTATATAGCCAAAAGGAAACAGCTAAAATTCCCTGATCATGTGGAATATTTGTATATAATGAAGCCACGTCAAGAGTACAAAGTAACCAGTGAGATTCTAGTTGGGAATCATTAATTATATTTAGAAATTCGGTGGTGTCCTTAATGCGAGACCTAATAAACGGCAGCAAAGGTTTCAAATACTGGGTCAAAAAAGCTGACAATGGTTCCGTTAAGGAACCCCTACCTGAAACTATAGGTCTCCCAGGAGGATGTAATGGATCTTTGTGTATTTTCGGTAAGATATACAGATACTGAGAACTAGGCTCATCCACCTTAAGTTGCACACCTACCTGTGTCGTAATGATACCCTGCTGCACCGATAGATCCAAAAAATCATCAATTTCTCTCTTAAAAGAAAGAGTCGGATCCACATTTAGTGCCATATAAAAACTAGAATCTGCCAACTGTCGTAGAGCTTCCTGATTATATAATGAATGATCCAAAACCACAACTGCTCCTCCTTTATCCGCCATAGTTATAACTATGTTATGATTAGTACTAAGCTCAACCAAAGCTTGTCTTTCTACAGTTGTTAAATTATTTTCGGTAAGACCATATAAATTGGAAAAATGTAACTCCTTCATTATGCACTCTCTAAAAATGGACACATGTTTGTTCATGGGGGGAACAAAATTGGATTTCCTAAACCTAAAATCAGAAGATCTTTGAGTATATTCCTGATCTGCAAAAAAGATTTTTAGGTTAAGTATTCTACAGAATTCATCAACATCTTGTAATAACTGAGTTTCTGAAACCAAGGATGAGGGTACAAAAGAAAGCCCTTTATTCAGCAGTTTAATATGTGCTGGAGAAAGTTCAAAAGAGGAGATATTATGTATGTTATCAATTATGTCACCATTTGTTGTAACAGGGACTGCAATGTTATGTTGCCGGAATCTGTTCTTATGCTTCTTACCCCCCCGCCTCCTACCCCTAACTCTAAAGGGGGGGGGCTGTTTCCTTTTCGCCGCTGGGGACACCTGGCGTAAGGAACCTTCCCCATCCGTTACAGAAGAGGCCTCCTCTTCTGATGTAGTATCAGACATAGATTTATGATGTCTTAAGATGGACCTTGGTCTTTTCTTATTATTATAGCTATTACTAGATCTAGATTCCTGAAATCTCACCGATTTATGATTTACAAAAGGTTTCCCTTTCTCATAGTCCATCAAATCACGATTAAACTTGTTAATCTTCCTTTTTGTAAGTTGTTTTTCCAATATTGAGAGGTCCTTAGCCAGGTCTGAAACTTGTTGTGAATATAACACTTCAGATTTAAATTTTTCTACCTCCCCACACAAAATTTCAATCTCTATAAGTTGACTCTGAATACGTGTTGCCAATGCCCTATTTAAACATACCTTGGAGCATTCTTTGGCCATTTTTCGGTTTGTTGTTATAGATAGGATCACCCTTCATAGGAGTTTCAAAGCCGGATGGCATCAAAAACTTGATCAAATGGAACAAAGGTGGATAATTCAATTGGGTGGTCTATTTAGACCTGGTTTAAATATGTTAGAATAGAATTTTGTAGGTCATGTGTATATATATTATGACTTATGTAAAGGGATTATGTATTATTCATCGATTTTGGTTCTAGGCATATTAACAATACCAATAGGAATGTGGAGGATATATACATATTTCCAGAGGATATATGATTTGAGTTTATGGGTTTATAGATCTAGGTATATAACATATAGGATTTGGATAGTCTGACCAATTTTGTGATATAAGTGGGAATGTATGTTTATGATAAACTTTGAGGTTTGTCATTATACAGAACAAACAAATATATATAGGTTGTTTATATATAGAGACTGTCCTGACAAGTTGTTCTGATCACTATTCAGGTCCCCAAACATTTTGGCCATGATATATTTTTTCTATATTATTATTTTATAATATTATTTTTTATATAATATTATTTTTACAATATTATTTTTTGATGATATTTAACATTGTTAATGTATTCTATATGTTTATTATGTTAAAGTTTTTTTATTATTATGTGGGGAAGGTGCTGTTTTGTTCCAATGCATTTGTTTATTATATAAGATTATGTACCCCTTTAAACATGGAGTATATAAGGTTGGTCCACCAGGGGTCGGGTTTCCTTACTTGTACAGAACTGCATTGATAAAGGCCATGATATGGCCGAAACCGGTATGCTGCTTGTTTATTAAGATTCCTTTTACTTATGGAATCTTGGTGTCAATAAAGTTGGTTCGACTGAACCGTACGTGCTGGCTCATTGTTTTTTGAATGCTCATTGTAGTCAATACTGCCTTCACTAAATAAATCAAATAAATGACTATCTACCTTACAAAAACTTTCCTGTACTGATCTATTATCTACTTTAACATAATTTCGAGTGTCAGCCAACATGTTATTAATACTTTGTGTATAATCAGTTTGAGCCATAATTACTATTGTTCCACCCTTATCTGCCTTCATTATTCGTTGTTCCTTATTTTTAGCCATAATATTTAAGGCCAAAAGCTCACCTTCTGTAAGATTAGGTACATAAATTGTTTTCCTATCAATGTGCCTGAAGTCATTTTCACATTGTTTGTTAAACACAGCCAAAGTAGTGTTAAGCAAAGGATTATAAGTGCTTTAAACATAACTTTGTTTATCACATTTTTCCCCTTTTGTATACAGAATTTCCTAAGATAGCCAAGATGTTTGGAATACCCAAAGTGCACAAGAGAGAGGGGAATTTAAAATTTAGACCAATTATTTCAGCTTCAGGCAGTAAAACTGAAACAATTTCAGTATGGTTGGATGACATTTTGAATCCCGTAGTGCAGAAGTCCAGATTTTACTTGCGTGACTCTTGGCACTTGTTAGAATTATTAAAAGAAATTAATCTAGATAGAGCTGACAATCACCTATATTTTGCTTCTCTAGATGTTGAGTCCCTCTATACAAGCATTGATCAAAATGAGGGTATAGAATTTATGAGGGACTATTTGTGTAGGCATACAAGTTTGGATAATACTTTAGTTAATACCTGTAGCTGCCTTATGGAATTGGTACTTGATAATAATTTTTTCAAGTTTGATGGCAACTTGTACAAACAAATATCGGGAGTAGCTATGGGGTCCAGAGTGGCACCTAGCTTTGCGAACTTGGTAATGTCTTCTTGGGAGGTAAAATATTTAGTCCCACAATTTACAGATCACAACATAATTTTTTACAGAAGATATATTGATGATTTGATTTTTGTGTGGAGAGGAAATGAAGAAAGCTTTAGAATGTTTCTAGCTCAGTTAAATACCACTACCAACTTTCTAAATTTTACTTTTGGAAATTTTGGTAAAAGTATTACTTTTTTGGATCTGTTTTTGACTATAGATTCAATAGAACATAGATTTACTAGTAGAATTTACAGGAAGCCAACTTTTGTTAACCAATATTTGCATTTTGAGAGTCTACATCCTAAGCACATGAAAAAAGGTGTGGTCAAAGGCCAGTTTATTAGGCTTAGTAGACTTACTAGTGAAAATGATTGCTTTATTAGTGAAACCAGTGATTTAAAACGTTTCTTTATTGAGAGAGGTTATGAAACAAGCTGGTTAGATTGTATTATAAAAGAGGTTAACATTTTAAGGAAAAACAAAGCGATTCCTATTCTTACTAGTACATTGATATTAGACAATGTTGAAAACAAAGAAACATCTGTTAATAAGTTTGTGTTGTCTTTTCCATTACCCATCAGCAATGAGATGGATATTATTAAAGGGATAGTGACTAACAATTGGAAAATTGTGTTAGGAAACCATGAGTTAGCTAACATTTTAGGTACACGTCCAGTTTTCACTTATAAAAAAGTGACTAATATAAAGATGATTTTGGAAAGGGGAGAAAACTCACAAACACACATCACAAGTAGGGTAGGTACATATCCCTGTACAGGCTGCAAGCAATGCAGGTTTGTTAGTGGTACTTCTAGTGTTTTTTTAAAACACTTAAATAAAGATTTCAAGCCAAAGGGACAATTTACTTGTAAAACTAATAATATAGTTTATGTGGCACAGTGTGCCTCATGCGATCATTTCTATATAGGTAAAACTATAAGAAATTTAAATAAACGTATTTATGAACACAATTTAGCCATAAAGAAAAAAGATCTAACAAATGCTTTAGCAAAACATTCTTTAAATTGTGTTTCATTTAAAAAGTTTATGTTCTCAGTATTAGAGAAGGTTGATGACAGTTTGTTTAGTGGTGATTTCAAAACTCTATTAGAATGTAAGGAATCTATTTGGCAAATCAGGCTAAAAGCAGATGAGCCACCTGGCTTGAATGATGTCATTAATATTAAGTGCTTTTTAGCTTTACAAAGATTTTAAAGTAGCACTTAGTTTAATCTATGGTTAAACACTTTTTAATTTTTGTCTTATGGCAGAGATTACATTGTACAATCAAAGTTTGTCTGTTTGTCTTTTTATATATAAACATATAAATGTCCATTTAATTAATTTTTTTAAAAAAAGTTTTCATATAAAATGATGAAAATCTATAGGTCAACTAGTGATGACATGTGATCAATTTTATGATATATAAAAAACATGTTTTTTAGTAAGGGTGCATTTCTGATGAAGTTCTTGTGATTAAAGAACGAAAACATTAAAAGTAGCAGGTTTGCAGTCTGTTTTTTCGTTGGCAGTGGTGGACTCTATTCAGATATATATATAGATATAGATATAGATAGATATACATAGATAGATATACATAGATAGATACATAGATAGATACATATATATATGAATGCATATAACAACTCAGAACGCATAAATCTGATAGGTTACTCATAACAAAAACACTCAAAGATATAAATTATAAATTATATAATAAGACTTCAACAAGCATTGAATGGAGCACCCATCATTAATACCAGGATAGTGGCAAGCATCTAAACCAATCTGCCACATCAATTCTCTTTTTTCTAATAGTAAAGATCTCAGACATCCCCTTCTATCTCCTACTACTTGGTCTATCACTCTAAAGTTGAAACTATGGGTAGGCTTCGTTTTAATGTGGGCAGCTAGTGCATTTTCGACCTTCCTTTTCCTGATACAATAAAGGTGCTCATATACACGCTCCCTCAGTCTACGATCCATTTTTCCAACGTAAAATGCGGAGCATAAGTTACACTGGGCAAGGTAAACCACATAGCTAGTGTTACAGTTGTATTTACCTGCCAAAGTCTTGTAGTTTTTGTCCCTTATGTTAAATGAGTAACCTATACTCATGTGTATACAAAAATTACAGGATTCGCATTTGCTCATCCCAGGATTCTTAATAGCTTTATGTTGGTCCATTTCTAAGAAATTTTTCTAATTCAAACCTCTCCTGAATGTAAAGGAAGGGATGGACCTAACAAAGTGCGTAATTCTAAGTTATTACTAAACAGGTTCCAGTTTTTCTTTATAATTGAAATTGTGTGGCCACATTCAGGACTGAATGTTAATATAAATGAAACTGGTGACCTATTAACCTTTTGGAATGTATTCATTTCTTTACATGGAGACAATGAACTTTGAAGTAAGGTGAATAATCCACTAGATCTTTTATGCAGCACTTCATCCATCATTTCAGTTATAAGCTCTCTTGGATTACCTCGAGTAAGGAACATATCAGCTATCTTCCTACATTCTACTTTAAATTCATTATCAACAGTTACCATCCTTGCCGCTCAGACTAATTGTCCTTTAATTATCAATGTCTTTTGGTGGAAAGGATGGGAACTGTTGAAGTGTAAATAAGTGTTTGAAAATGCATCTTTCCTATGGATCCTAGCACCTAACCCCCTTCGAGAATGATCTTTAAACACTTCTGTATCCAAGTAAGCTATACTTTATGTTAAATGTGTATGTAAAACTTAAAAAGGTAGTGATTTGATTCAAATAATCCACAAACCTTTTCGCTTCATCCACACTCCCCTTATACAAGATTAAAATGTCATCAAGAAATCGTGTATACAAGAAAAATTGGTTTGTTAACTGATTTTGTGAAAGAATACAATTTCTTTCCCATCTAGTGGATTTTATTCACCTTTACTTGAAAGTTCGTCTCCATGTAAAGGAATGAATATGTTCCAAAAGGTTAATAGGTCACCAGTTTCATTCATATTAACATTCAGTCCTGAATCTGGCCACATAATTTCAATTATAAAGAAAAACTGGAACATGTTTAGTAATAACTTAGAATTACGCACTTTGTTAGGCCCATCCCCTTCTTTTACATTCAAGAGAGGTTTGAATTTGTAAAATTTCTTAGAAATGGACCAACATAAAGCTATTAAGAATCCTGGGATGAGCAAATGTGAATCCTGTAATTTTTGTAAACACATGAGTATAGGTTACTCATTTAACATAAGGGACAAAAACTACAAGACTTTAAGCAGGTAAATACAACTGTAACATTAGGTATGTGGTTTACCTTGCCCAGTGTAACTTATGCTCTGCATTTTCCATTGGAAAAAATGGATCGTAGACTGAGGGAGCATGTGTGTATGAGCACCTTTACTGTATCAAGAAAAGCAAGGTCGAAAATGCACTAGCTGCCCACATTAAAATGAAGCCTACCCATAGTTTCAACTTTAGAGTGATAGACCAAGTAATAGGAGATAGAAGGGGACGCCCGAGATCTTTACTGTTAGAAAAAATAGAATTGATGTGGCAGATTGGTTTAGATGCTTGCCACTTTCCTAGTATTAATGATGGGTGCTCCATTCAATGCTTGTTGAAACTGAAAAGTCTTATTAGATAATTTATATCTTTATGAGTGTTTTTGTTATGAGTAACCTATCAGATTTATGCATTCTGAGTTGTGTTATATACATTCATATATATATATATATATATATATATATATATATATATATATATATATATATATATATATATATATATATATATATATATATATATATATATACACATACATATATATATATATTTTTTTTTTTTCCACTGTCATTTTGCTACCAGTGACTTTGTTAGTATGACAAACATGGTGGACCCCTTATGTATAGACACACTATCCTTTAAGGTAGCAAAGTTTTACAGTAGAGGAATGGCTGAATAATACAAGTTATGAATTCTACATTGAGGGGCAGAGTATTCAACAACAACATCTTTTGATGTTTAATTTTTGATTTTTAAAGTATGTATTATGTTAAATAGGATGTTATACCATTTTAGTAGTTCCTATTTTACTTATAGTGCTTAATTTATGACATTATGTGTTTGTTGCTTTTAGTAACAGCAAGGAATTTAATGAATTTAACTTGGGTCTTTAAGCTGCAATTCATGTATATAATTAATTGTTTTTGCTTTTGTGTTGTATTAATTAATTGTGTAATTAGGGGGTGGAGGGGGGAGTTCTCTTGTGTGGTTATAAACCTGTTTTTTGCGCCTGCTGTTTGTTGTCTGAAGAAGTTTGGTCATTGCACCAGACAAAAAGCACTTTTCTTCATTTCCTCAATGTGGCATTGTATTTTGTTCTCTTGTATATTAAAGGGCTGAACAGCTGAAGATTCCAGAGTTTTGAAGTGCTTTATCATGCATTTTTTTGTTTTTCTACAGTTTGTGGTGTTGGCTTGAAATTTTATAATGGGCAATATACTATTAGCAATTAAGGATGTCACGGTATGCTTTCATTTGACTGGTAAGTGCATAAAAGTAAACCTGGCACTAATCCATAGCATACTCAAGAAATATGGAATGCAGCACTTGTCTAATGCTTCTGTTAAATTAAATCCAATTCCCATATTCACTGCTTCACATAGGATAGACTGAAACTTAACATATGCATTAAGAAAGCTGTATGTGAGAGTATTTCTACTGAAAAAAGGGGTTAATTTTATTATGCAAGGAGCAGAGTGTTATAATAGCGAGAGTATATGAATCATTGCTGTTTTTAAGCTATAAAATAAGGATGTTGGAAATGTGACTGCACTGACTTCCTGGGCACTGTTCCAAAGGCCAGTGGCCATGTTCCATAGAGTATTTTTTTCATGTAACATTCCAAATATTTCAGAGACCACTGGCAATTTCCCACATAACCAACATTCCAAAGTCCATTAAGACATTAAATGCTCTGAACCTCTTGTGCAATATTTATATGTCCTTTGATAACATTCTGACTCATTCCACAGTTGCTGTGTACAATTTAGAGTTGGTGACAAATATATGAAAGTATTATTATTGATAATTGGAGTGTCTGATATAGCTTAAGGCTGGTATCCATAGTCTAGGACTACTCACATGCCTAGTAATCATCTGTGAGTTGCACTACGAGACAGACATGTAAATAAGGCCAATGTAGGTAATTTGCAATGAATGCGCATAAGTGAAGGTGTTTTTAAAAACACACCCAGTTATGGCAAAAGCATAAACTATGCAAAATTCATCATTAGAAACTTGTGAATTACTACATAAAAGTCTGAGGCTTCATATTACTTTGTTTTCAAGTATTGTGGGAAAGCTTGGTTAAGTGCAGTATCACTTGAAAGACATAAGGCAAGCAGCAGATTGAGCAGCATTTATATTATAATTTAAATTTTTAAAAAATAAAGGGATTAATAATGTTTTATATAGGGTTATCCTTATGTAAACACCCTGATGGCTTTATTAAAGAACAGAAAGGGGAAATATAAGAAAGATGAAAAAGTGAGATAAACAAAGAGGGTAACACACACAAGGAAAATATCAAGAAGGTTTATGATGGAGGAGGTGGGAGAGCATGGGCACCATATTTTTAATCGGGGGATAGACCCCTTATTTTTAAGAGTTTCTTTTTTAATAGGGTAGTGAGGGTGGGCAATGGGTAAGAGGGTTAATGGGCAAAGGATAAGAGAAGAAGGGCTGAGAAAGAAGTGATTTAGGAGTCCCCAGGCAAAGAGCCTTAAACACTTACAGTGCTAGATAGTGGTACAGTGGAGGACCCTGATGTTGATGGGGGTGGGGTGTTGTAGTGGTACAGTGGTCAGTAGTAATTGGGAGAGCTTGTCTTTAACATGTTGAAGAGAGGCTTTGACAGGATGAATCCATCTGTTCACTACCTGCTCCAGTATGTCATTACCAAGATCTAAAGCCCCATTTTGGTGAGGCTTTCCAGGCTGCCACATGCAGGGGTGCCTGCAGGAACATTGCCACTACACCATCCCTGCAAAGACATCTCCAGGTGGGCAGAGCATGAGTTCTTCCTAACTTTGAAGTATATGTGCCTGGGTTGCTCCTGAGGAAATTGAATCTGTGAAAAAGTAAAATAAATGGGAGAGAAACAAAATAATAAAGGGGAAAGAAATGCATAATGAAAAAAAAAAGAGAAAAGAGGGGTGACAGACAAAATAGATAACATACAATAAATTCACATACCATGTTACATGGCATTTAATTTCTTAGAACAATTGTACATTGTAAGTAAATCTTTATTGAAGTAAAATTAGTGTACAGGAAGTGCTTATGCATACAGTGGGAGTAGTCATTTGGGAAATGCTTGTGTACTTGGGAAAAGGATATGAGCAGTGTTTATGAATACTTCAAATTAGTGCATACAGGAAGTGCTTGTGAGAACTTGAAATGGCAGTGGGTCTGATATTCAGAACAAACACCATTTATAAATATTACAGTTAATCGTTTTAATACAAAATACTGTAGTTTATATTGACAGTTATTTCGGGTACGATGCTCTAAAAATTATAACATGAAAGAAAACAGTTTCAAACTGCTGTAATCATGCACACACTTATCTGGCAGTCTTTTTTTACAGCAATGCATTGATTTCACTGCATTTGTTCAAGGTAACTGGCATATACTTTTTTCATACACATTAAAAATAGTTTAAAACAGAATACTGTGTAGTGACATATATATTAGTATTGGTTTCAGCTATGTATTGAATGTCCACTACTGATACAGTTAAGATTAATATAACATATAATGAAATCAGTTAAAAGTACAGTTTTGTACACTTACCATAAATGTAGATGTTCGAGTGTATTCACTGAATCAGTCATTACATTTGGGTAATCCTGCTGGCAGTTTGCCCTCAGTCGGCCTGAATTCCAAAGTCCTGGGTCGGCTGTCATCACCCCTTCCCTGACGTCAGGTCGTCGGGGGTATAAAAGAAGCAGCCGATGCCATTTTATTTAGTTTTTCTTGCCCCAGATGTCAGGTGCCCCCAAAAAGGGTAGTCAAAATTTATATCTATATATAAAACAACATGCAGCAAAATAAACTTTACCTTCATCCACCAGCAAATACACCACATAGGTTATATAAATCAGAGAAGGAAAGATGGGTTCCATCAGAAGGAAAAAAGGGGAAATGGCGGGTGGGTAACCTGGACTGCAACAGTGAATACACTTGAACATCTACATTTATGGTAAGTGTACACAACTGTGCTATGTTCTTCGTGTTTCACTGTTGCAGTCATTACATTTGGGTAGATTCCCAAAGCTATGGTTGGGAGGCTGGAGCTAAACAGCATTAGGGGCAGCTATTAGACCCTGAAGAACTGCAGTGGCAAAGTCTGCCCTGGATTTAGAGTAGAGCGGCAGATGATAGTGCTTTGTAAAGGTGTGCACTGAACTCAGTAGCTGCCTCTAAAATGTCCTTGGTTGGTACTCCTCTGAAAAAGGTTGCTGAAGTGGCCGCAGCTCTGGTGGAATGTGGCCTAATGCCCTTAGGCACTGGCTTTCCATGGTATAAGTAGCAGAAACAAATGCAGTGGCCTATCCATTTTGAAATAGTCTGCTTTGAGAGAGCCTTTCCTTGTGATCCTGCAGCATATGTCACTAGCAATTGTTCTGTTTTTCTGAAAACTTTGGTTCTGTCCAAGTAGAATCTGAGCTGTGTACGTTCAAAGAATGCAGAATTCTTTCCCCCTTGTCATGTGGATTTGGATAAAAAGTTGGCAGATGAATGGTTTGGTTGAGAGCCACACTGGACACCACTTTAGGCATAAATGTTGGATTTGTCCTCAGGGAGACCCTGTCTGGATAAAAAATGATAAAAGGTTCCACAGTCATGAGTGCCTGTAGCTCAAACTCATCTAGCAGAAGTTATTGCTAGGAGCAGAGCTGTTTTCCAAGATAAAAACTTTAAATCAGCAGTAGCAGCTGGCTCAAAAGGAGGCAGGGTGAGTTTTTCCAAGACAGTTGAGGTCCCATGCAGGCATTGGTGATCTCCTTGGAGGCCTTAAATTGTTGGCTCCTCTGAGGTGCTGTTTTAATAAGGGATGAGAAAAGATTGGTGGCTCTGCATTGTAATGAGCCTAAACAGCAGAGGCATGAATTTTAATAGATTAGGAAGATAGGCCTTTGTCCAGCATCTCAGTTAAGTATTGTAAATTCTGAGGAATATTTGGCACAGCTGTATCTGTTCCTTGTGCCTGGTTCCAAGCACAGAATCTCCTCCATTTTCCAGCATAAGATTTTCTAGTGCTAGGCCTTCTGGCTTCCAAAATGACATCCATCACAGCTTTGCTGAGAGGTGTGTTTTGTATAACTACATTATCTGCCATGCTGCCAGGTTTAAAGTCCTGAGCTGGCTGTGTAGGATCCGATTGCTTTGCTGGGACAGTAGATGCGGTACTTGTGGTAGGGTCCAAGCTGGGCATTGAGACAAACTCCTTAATATTGGGTACCAATGCCGGCAGGGCCAGTCTGGTGCAATCAGTATCATCTTTGGCTTCTCCTGTCTGACCTTTAGGAGTACCTTGGGGAGGAGAGGCAGAGGGGGCAAGGCATACACTGATAAGTTTTTCCAGCTGAAGGATAGGGCGTCCACTTTCCATGCTTGTCTGTGATAAATCCTTGTGCAGAATCTCTGTAATTGGTAGTTGTGAGGGGAGGCAAATAGATCTATGTCCGGGCATCCCCATTTCCTTGTTATCATGCTGAAGACTTGTGGATCCAGCTGCCACTCGTGGGGACCATGAGGTTTCTGCTTAGTTTGTCTGCCAGAGTATTTGTCCTTCCTGGCAAGAATTGTGCCTGCAGATGTACTTGGTAAGTCAATGCTGTGTCCCACAAAGTCATGGCTAGTCTGCAAAGGGGGTAAAAATGTGTGCCCCCCCTGCTTGTTTATATACCACATGACCGAGGTGTTGTCGGTCTTTATCAGTAGTTGTTCCTGGTTGAAGTAGGTCCTTGAAGGCTGTAAGGGCATTTTGAACAGCTAGTATCTCTTTTTGATTGATATGTAGATGCATTTGGTTTGAGGTCCATGTTCCCTGAATGCATTTTCCTGCCATGTGGGCCCCCCAGGCATAATCTGACGCATCAGTTGTTAGTGTCTGCTGGCTGGGGGTAAGGTGAATGGCTGTCCCTTGTTTTGGTGACAAGCCTTTGCCCATCATCGAAACTCCTGTTGCAGGTAGGGAACAAGAGAAATTATAGTTTCCAGGCTGTGGCAATGTTGAGTCCAAACACTTTTTAGGTACCATTAAAGTTTCCTCATATGCAGTTTTGCATATGGAATTAGTAGGATGCAGGATGCCATAAAACCCAAAGCCTGCAGAATTTTTCTTGCAGATAACTGGGCCTTTGTTGCTAACATTTTGAAGTAGGTAGTCAGTTGTCTTTGTCTGGTGTGAGATAAGCCACCTGGGCAGTTGTATTTAAGCTTGCACCCAGGAATATTATCTCTTGAGAGGGTACTAGTTTTGATTTCTTTTCATTGACTGTGTACCCTAAGCATGTTGGAAGTTTTTTCACAAATGCCAGATGCTGTAAAAGAATGTCCTTGTTCTATGCTTGAATCAAACAGTCGTCCAAGTAAGGATATATTTGTATTCCTCTTTGTCTGCAGAATGCAATTACTGGTGCCAGGCACCTTGTAAAGACCCTGGGCGCAGTAGATAAGCCAAAGGGCAGTGCAGACAATTGGTAATGCATTGAGCCAGCCTTGAATCTGAGGTATCTTCTGCATATTTGTCTGACTGGGACATGCAGGTATGCCTCTTTTAGGTCTTATATTACAAGCCAAGTGTTCTTGCCCAGCATGGGCAGTAGTTGCTGTAAAGTCAACATTTTGAATTTTGGTATATCCAGGAATGTATTCAGAATAGATAGGTCCAGTATTGGCCTCCAGGCCTTGTCCTTTCTGGGTACCAAGAACAGTCTTGAGTAAAATCCTTGTCCCCGCTCTTGCTCTGGCACTTGTTGAATGGCCCTCATGTCCATGAGAGATGAGACTTCTTTTTGTGCCTCTGCCCATTGATTTTTTGACAGATCTGGCCAGCCGTTTGTCTTTGGCAGGGTATGGAAATGGAACTTGTAGCCTTGTGACACAATATTTAGAACCCACTTGTCCTGGGTTATGTGCCAATTTTGAGAAAAAAGTGCTACTTTTCCCCCCTAAGGGTGCTGCCAGGGAATAAGTGCTTGGTGCAGGCAGGGGGAAGTCATTGGGACTGTTTCCTGCAAGGTTGTGATTTGTCTTCTCCATTTTTGGAGGTAGAAGCACCCCATTGCTTTGACCTGTATGAACCTTGAGCCTGGGATCTGCCTCTGGGGCATCTGGGTCTACCCTTTGAGGTCTGTCTGACACTGGAAAGGACCAATTCTTTGTTGGCCAGTGTCTACTAAACCTAGGTGGCTGTACTTGTAAGAAATCTTTGACCGTTTGCATAGATTTAGCCTTGTCCTCCATTTTAACAACTCTTCTGCCTTAACACCATTGTTTTCTGCACATTCAGAATTTAACATTTTCTGTTTAAGCAATGCCAAGACATGTTGTTGATATTTGAGCATATGAAACTCACAGTTTAAGGCCCTTATAGCCAAGGTAGCAGATGTGCAATCCTTTTTTCCCATATATCCAGTGCTCTAGAATCCCTATCAGAAGGGGTAGGGTTTTTTGCAGCGGAAGCCTTAACACCCTTGGGACCCTGAGAAATAGTTTCCGGGTCTGCAGCAGGGTTTTTATAAAGGAATTTATGTGAGTCAGGAACCCTGTAATATCTGTCAGGCTTAACAGGAGCTGGAGGCAAGGAGTCAGGGGTAAGGCTTGACTCCGAAAACACATCTTCAATGTCTAACACAGGAGGGATGGCTAGTGGCTTGTGCTGAGGGAGTAACAGGAAATCCCTGAGCCTCTTTCTAGACTCTGAAAAATCTTGGCTCTCCCAGTGGAAATGCTCCCTCATGGTATGCAAGGTTTCCCCAAAAGAATAATCCGGAGGAGATGCTGAAGGTATGGATTCTTCAACATCAGAATCCTCATAGGGGGAAAAGAATATTCCTGATCAGAAAAGGAATCAGAGGAAATGGAAACCTGATCTGAAGATTCATAGTCAGTCTCTTGCCTAGGCCTCTTATCAGGAGGGGGATGGGAACCCCTGATTAAGGTAATCAAGTCTTCGGCCATTTTGAGCATTTGCTTTTTTCAGCATGGAGGCCTGTCCACGTGGCTCTTGAGGCTGGTTCTTTGTCTTTGAAGGGGTTTTAGTCTTTGCCTTTGAA
>NC_056726.1:1360617535-1360619472 GCF_019279795.1 Protopterus annectens
TCAGATGGTTTGTAGATGTCTAGATATAGAGGTAAGCTTTTGCCTAGTTCCAAAAAGCATTGTTTTTCATTTTAGAGGAGTTAAGAAATAATTATCACTGACCCACTGAACAAGGGCAGGAAATCATTCTAACAAGCACTATTGTTTGATATTAGTAGGAAGTAACACTCGGTTATAAACAAGAGTTTTTTACATTCCTTTTCTGGAAATGTAATTTGCTGCAGTGTATAATGAGGAACCCCCAGTCTGATAGTGTAAGGTGCAGGATTACCAAATAGTATACCTGGGCAGCAGCAGTATCTGCTCAGAAGAAATGTCTGGCAATCTACTTCCATAATATTCCATAAAAACCCTATGGGTATCTTCCCATAAAGTCGCCATGAGTCGAGTGCAGCTCGGGAACAATTACTTGCTTGTTTGCTTAATGAGGAAATAACACAGACCTGAGCAGTAAGCAGTCATATCTATTCTTCTACAGATCCTTTTAATTTTCCTTTTGTTAAATGCTATGAGGGAGCCAAAGTGGAAGGCGTTGTGCCACCTACACAGTCATATTATTTCATAATAGTACCTTAAGTATATTGGTCTAACTAAATATTTTCTTCAATCATTCAACTTTTTTGTTTTACTTTTATGTTAGAGGTAGTATTTTCCCAATTCTGTTTTTCCTTATCTTTTTCTACTGCTGCAAGTAGAAATAATAGTGAGCTGGTCAAAGGCATTGACTTCTAAGAATATTACTTTTACTGATTCGTTAGTATATTTTCTCCATTTTCAGGTGCCAACACTTTATTTTGTCCATTTAGTATTTCCTGCTCCTTTTACATAAAATCATAGCAATGAAACCATAACAGATTAGAAGTAAGTGATTTCTTACCTTGGCAAAACTCTGTAAAGTGTGCATTCAAGCACTGATTACTTTATACTGTCTTGGGAGGTGTTCCCACTTCACTCCCCTCCTACACCAATTCTCCAACCTCTCCACATATCACTTAACGTAACTACCCCTCTCCACCTTCCTCTTTACACAAACCACACCCTCCTTAAAGGCATACTTGACATATCTCCTTCTCCAGTTAACCTACTAGTTATTTTATGTTGCTCTTTATATGCTAAAAGCCTTAACTCTCCCACTATCACTTGTTTCATCCAAAACTTTCTCCTACTACAGCATATACCCACTAAACCTTAACTTGCCACATAGTTTCTCTTTACTACTAGCCATATTATTAAAACAATTAATAACATTACCAGCTCTATCAGTACTTGCACAAATAATGGGCAGGATTCATGAAGCCTCTGTGTAAGAGTTACAAGGCTTACACAGAAGCTGCAGTTAAACGGTGTGATGTCAGCATGTCATGCATATGCATGAGGGCATGCTGAATCACACCTAAGGCTTACACGGTCTGTGGAGAGACAGTGATGGGCGCATGTCCGTGGGAGTCGAGCCTGCAAATGGACACGCCCCAGAAGAGGAAAAGTCCCGAAAGTAAACCCCCACGACAGAGCCCGTGTAAATGTGAATAAATACAACACAACACATGCCCCCACAGACTACGAACATAAAATGTACACGTGAACATCTTATAATTTTTTTTTAAATTGTAGAGATGTTTTGCCAGTCTTGAAGTCTTGCAGACTCATTGCATCGGGCGTGCCCTGTAGCTTAGCCACAGTTAGCAGTCAGTGGAAAGCATATAAGAACTACATATGCAAAGTAAGCCAAGAAGCAATAGCATAGCAGTAGAGACATCGGCTGAAGAGCAGGCAGTCATGGTTCGAGCCCCCCAACATCAATTTTTATTTTTAGTGAAATAAGCACGAAACAAGTCCCTGACATATATGTACACATATAAAATTATATTTTATGTAAAATGTAATGAAATGGGCCATATATTTTGAAGAAATGTTAAAAAAAAATTTCCGTGGTTAAA